>NC_081346.1:11942441-12178774 GCF_029784015.1 Lycium ferocissimum | reverse complement strand
AAAACCCCCCGACCGGGGCCGGTACATCGACATCAAAAAAAAAACAACAAAAAAGAAACCCTCCCTTCCAAACCAAATTTGGGAAAAAAAGGAAAAATTATCCCGGCTGGGGAATTCAATTTTTCCGGGAGGGAGAGACTCCAATATAGTCACGGAGCGAATGAGGGACCGAACCGATTAGCCTTCCCCAGCCCGGCCCCGGCGTACGACCCGGGGATATCCGTTCCGGCGATCTTCCTCATCAAATACAATCACCGGCGGTTTTCCCCCGGGGACCCCTTCCCCAGTCCCCAAAATTGGGGCGAGTTGGGACTGGGAATCCAACCCCCAAAGCACAAGGGGAAAACCGGGGGCCTCCCCCGGCGGGCCCCCGGGGGGAGTACGTGTTCCCCTTTCCCCCGGGGCTAGGGCCCCTTTTATCGACTTCCGGGAGCCCCCCTCACCAAGTCCCGGAAACCAAAGATATTAAAAGTTAAGATATGAGCAGAAATAAAGATCGAAACATTCGAAAGAATTTAAAGGGGTGTTGACACCCAATTTTGTCCCTCCTTTATTTAATTTTATTCACTCGGGTTCAAATTTACCGACGAGTTAAATACCTTATTTTCCCCTTTTTTTTTATTGCTACTACTATTAATATCGCTACTTTTATTTTCAACTTTTTTTCGAGCATTATTTAAAATGGTTCGTCATCTTTTTATTTTCGTTTTAGATTTCCAAATCAATTACAAGAAAACACTTTGCTAAATCCTTATTTTTCTACATATTAACTATTAATTATCTTGACATAATATATATTGTACTAGTTATTAAATTAGAAGCCCAAGAATAAAAATAGAGGAAAAAGGGATCACCTTTTCACCCCATAAACAATTGCCCCCTGGATATCAATATTGGGCCCCATTTTTAAGCTCGTATTTTAAAACGACGTGTTATTATTTTTATTTCATCAAAATATTATTTTACAAGGGGGAAAAATTTTTAATTAAAAGCCTATCTACCCCCAAAAGAAAAAAAAAAAAAAACTTTCCAAAATTTCCCCTTTTTTTCATCTCACCACGCCACACATTTTTTTTCCTTTTTTAAGGGGTCCACATATTTCTTCCTTTTTGACTACATCTCCCAAATTCACCCCACGCTCCCCTTTCCCCTTTTCCCCGTCCCCCCCGCCTATGTCCTCTCCACTCCCCCTCGCGCCTCCCTCTCCCCCCAATTTTCGACCAATTTTAACATTTCTACGACCAAATTTCTTTTTCTCTCTCCCCATTACTTTTCCAACCCAACGTTTTCCAAAAAAAAGTATTTTTTTTCAACTTTGAAATCCCCGTAAAATCACAAATTCTAGTTTTCTACTCTTATAAAAAACATCTTTAACTTCCTTTTCCCCCAAAAGGGGGGCAAGAAACGATGGAAAACTCTCTCATTTAAGCTATTTTCACTCTTTCTCAAAGAAAAATTTTGCATTTTGATACCTCTCAACCTCCGTCCATTTCTATTTTGTCAAAGGGAAATAGATCCGAGACCTTTCCCAAACCCTTTTTCATCGCGCCCCATAAGAGGTAAAATATGATCCTTTCTATTTCATCTCTTCTAAAAAAAATGATGTGTTTAGAAGTCGCGTAGTAGATACTTTTACTATATATGATATGTTCGAATCCGTTTTTTGATAGGTGTAATTTCCTTATGTCAACAAATGACTATGTAGATTCTTCGGGCTATATCTAAATACAATTATATTTCTTATATGTTGTGGCTATAGAACATATTATGTTTTATGCAAGTTGAATGAATATCTTGTGAATGTGCTATGCTATTTGGTACGTGTAAAAAACTATGTTTAGTATCTAATCGCCTATAAATTTTGTTCTTAGATTTTTGATAATATCGATGAAATGCCTAGTATGAAAACATTTTCTTTATCTCGTTTTGATAGACACGAAAAAATAAGTTATACTTTTGATGTCTTGTTGTGAATTAGTCCATATTGTTTTATCATAATGTTGGATTAGATTCTATGCCATAACCGGTGGGTTTCTTTTTTTCAATTTTAATGATAGTACACTTTAGTAACATCGGAACCGGAAGTATGAATATATTAATTTTGAATGTTTGTTCGATTTCGATTTGCTTTTTGTGCGTATACTTCTTTGTTGGAATGCATAATGTTCTAGTAAACCTTCATATGATTGTAAATGTAATTAATCTTACACTTTATTTCTTTTGTTAGAAATGGTTTGAATGATTTTACGTTTTTATTGTGCATGTGTGTCTCGCACACGAGTCAGGGACTCGTCACCTTCCGTATTCGATATTGGGGTCGAAATTATAAAATTCTCCTATTAAGGTCGACCTATCTATGAAGAAAAAAGAAATACAAATGGATTACGGGCCGAAGCCCAACGAACGCGACCACAACGAGTTCAAAGTAGAAATTTGAGCCCATTTAGTTTATTACTTCTTTTATTTTATTTTGTGCATTTAATTTGTATTGCATGACTAACTATTTATTTTGTTTCATTTTCTTAAGTTAGACAAACCTTAGATGAATCGGTAATTTTAATTTAGCAAATGGGTGAGAAGAACTAATAATTAATTTCATAAATTTCATCTTTCTTCTTTTTATATTAAAGTTATTTATTATAATACTCCTAATATTTATTTTTCTTAGAATAATTGATTTTTAAAATAACATGGCTACACATCTTGGGTTAAAGAATCATGATCCACTTTACTGTCTTAGAAATTTTAGAAAATGTCATTAATACGCAAATCTTTAAGTCTTTAATTAATAGTGAATAAATTTATTGTAGGTTGGAGTTAATTCAAATTCACAAAAATATATACTTACTAAGTGATTAGTTAGAGAAAGCCTATTTATAAAATTATTTTGCGTTAGCCACCTATCCATCCCACCTAACTATATATATATATATATATAATATAACCATTAAAATCAATTAACACTAGTTATTGAATTTGTTTTAAATATTTGTAAAAAACCTTCGTCACTTCACACCTTTTTCAATTTATTTATAACTAAACTCTTTTATACAAATCATTATTTTTACAAGTCTTAATTTTATAACAATATTACATCATTACACTTTACTTTAAAATTTTAATATATTTATAAGTTATTTTCCCAAAAACATTTAAAATGTCATATTTACACTTAGCTAATTAATTATAAGTCATTCGGATTAACCATTATTAATGGAACTTAGAGGATGCCTAATACCTTCCCTCTAGGTTAGATGAACCACTTACCTAGATCTTTAATTTCATGATTTTAAACATAAATCAACTTTAGATAATAACTTTAATTACCTTGGGTGCCCTAATTCTATAAATAATTAGGTGGCGACTCATAACTTTAAATTAACAAGATTACCGGATGTTGTAAACTATTTTGACCCTGGTTAAAATAGGGTGTCGGCACTTAGCGACTACTGTTTTGAGGGAACTCTATTAGTTCTAACCATAACGGACTTAGTAATAGGCTTTGTGTGCTTGCTAGTTGCTTTATTGATTTGTTAGCGATTTATGCTAGTAATTGTTTGTTTGATATATTTGCTTACATATTCTTGTTTTGATATATTTTGTTTATGTGTTCTTATTTAATATTTGGCGTTACGTTCGTATTTCCTCCGTTTACGGAAAACTCACTATCACGTACACGCGAGGTGTGTAGTGCACCCGCAGAATTTCTTCATAGAATCCAATTTTAGGAGAGTTGGCGCATGCGCTTGAGGTGTCCGAATAACGGTGACCGCGTGGCTTTCCTCATCGCGGAAATTTAATTAAAACAAGAACATGGTCTAGTAAATCAACTCTTAGTCAACCTAGGATGAGCTAAGAAACCAGCACACCCGTTATTAGGGGCATACATTTCATGACTAGGAGGTTTAATACCCTTGGCGTATTAAATCCATTAGATGACTTTACCCCGAAACGTCCAGTGGGTCCACGACAGAGTGACAATCTGCTATGTGCATGTTTGAAGGTAACGCCTTTCAATAGGCTATTTGCTTTAATTAATCAAACTTTAGGAGAATTGGGATTTGACTAACATTTTCTACGAAAAGGTATGGATTTGCATTAGGGTACAACAAATGCGAAGACCGGTGGCAATCACAAAATGGAGGGCATACGTTGAAGCAATAAAATTATGTTAAATACTTTATGTTGTATTCATTTTAATATGTAATAAATATTAACATTTTGTACTTTATTTTTTGAGAGAAATAGAATTTTGTTTAAAGGTAATCAAAAGCAATGGAACGACATATTATGGTACACTTTACCCTTGAGCAAACGTTAGGCCTACTCGAGCGCAAGGTCACATGCATGTTAGGACGCGTACATTTGTGTGACAACATGACTGACTTATTTGCTACATAACTTGCTTGATTTTATGTGATCACAAAACTAATATCATTTGCATTGTTTATGTTTCCTTGTTTATTCTACAAGGATTGATTCGTGTTATGACACTCGAGATGAGTGACCATCTTGCCTACATAAGGTCAAGATATCTTCGTTACCTCGACGCGGGGTGGATGGTTCAAGGAAAAGGGGGTACTATGTACGATACGGCCGCGTCTGCTTTAAGCCGATTCGAAGAAAACATCGTGGTCTCTGAGCGATCCCCTTGGACTTGAACATAGCACTACCATTCGACGAGGATGAACATATCGCCGCACGACTCGAGAGATCAAGGATGCCGAAGAACTAAATCGGGTTAAAAACATGACCAGCACGCTACACTCCAGTCCATCTCTGAACCTAAGGACGTCACACCAAACCGTCTCGTTTGCCATCACTTGAATCTCCAGTTCTGAACATTCTCCTCCGAAATAATGCCACCATAAACAACACAAACCCACAATCACTGTGTGATCACAATAAAGTGAGCCCGCACGAATCGTCACTAGTTTCACATATAACCTGTCCCTTTACCTACCAACACTAATCCGCCATAACTATGTCCTAAACCACGCCAGCCAAACGGCCACATAACGACCATCCACAATGACCTTTCACTCTTTGCTTGTTGAACCGCTGACTCATTGACCCTACTTTTGTCTCTCTGACACCCGAAGCAATTACTACCAACCCCAAGCACCTCACTATCAAAGCCACACCCATACCAATATGTTGAAGCTCGCACGAAAATCGACCACGTGCCACACATAAAACGTTCGAAACCACATTTATAAAAAACACTTTGCGTAATTACGCTCGATTCGTGAACCTTTGGCTCAATTGTTCGAAGGGCGAAAACGCGGGGCGTGGTACAACCTATTGAAGGGGAAAAATTCTCGATCTGTTAATGGTTTGATGGCTCGAAAGCATTGTGCGTATCGTTACGGAGTTGCGGGCACGCCCACGAGGGTTGCTATGGCCTCGAAAAACAAAATTGAAGCCTTGAGATTGAAGGAGCAATCCCGACTCACGGAGCTCGGCCAATGTGAACAACAATCACTTTGCCTACTCACAGCATAAACGTGAACATGATAACTATCGAAAAGTCGAAATTTGAAAGAGGCAAAAATTTAGCGATTGCAGAAAGATGGAGAGGGGCATGTCTCCAACTTTGTTGCGCCGGTGAGGAATTGCAACTACTCGCAACCGAGACCACGAGCCATCGGTGCTGGTCGGGAGAAACTACGAAGAAATGGACTTGTACTTTCTAGTCCTTTGGTTAGCAAGGAGTTCCTAAGTGATTGGGGCCCTTAGTGAACTGTTTTGTAAATGGCAAGTTTTAAATTAGGCTTGAATCATGCCCAAACTTTGTTTGCTTTGCTTCATCTTTTGGAAGCTTATGAATGCATTTACGATTTCTCTGTTTCTTTATTTATTATTTTACTTTATTTATCAAATACGCATTTGTACGATTGTGACATAAAACGAACAAATGAATCGAAGTACCTCGAGGCAACAAAGAAATTGAAGACAAGATTCCATTTGGAAGAAACGTCTTAATAGGTGATGGCTGCTTTGAAAATAGCTATCAGTCAAAAATCAAAAGACGACATAAGGTTAGACAACTGGTTGCAACCTTTTCCTTTAATAATCGTCATTCACAATGACACCGATTCATTGGTGGTGGAATCATGGCGGCCCGCAAGGTTCGGTTGCATTACATGAAAAGATCCAAAAATCCTTATTGCTGAAATAATTACGCATGGCCGATTCCCTCAAGGCGGGATTATGACTATCGATAAACCCAGTGGATGCGATTCAGGTAAGCCAGCAAACCTTTAACCATTTATACAACGAGAACTACGCCGAGCACAATGATTCCCTCGGTGGATACGTAGGCAATCGTAGAGGTTCGGTCCTTTTGTTAGAAAATTTCAAACCATTTGGGTACCTACGAACTACGTTAGAAGGCACAGTTCCTTTGAGGATGCGTAGGCAACCTATATAAGGTTCGGTCACGCCCTGGCTTATAAGTTTAGTACACCATACCGAGGACAAAGAGGGACATATTTTGAAAAGATTAGACAAGAACGAGTTGAACATCGGCAAGTTAAGGCTCTTGAACAAAAATTAGTATGAACGAATGACTTTTCAATTGTATTAAATACAGAAAAGTACAGCGAGAAATATTTTTACAACTTACGTACGTATATTTACATATATATCTTTCCTTACATACATCCGTTGCATATATATATTTTACAACTTATATATACATATAGTTACATTCCTTATACATATCTTACATACTTGCCTTTAGATAAATATGCTGATTGTTTCACTATGATATAAATACGAAACGAACGGAGATCACAAGATCCAAACAAAGCAAGACGAATGGAGTGCAGTAACGTCCCAGCTTCGAGTCGACACGAATCAACTTCCTCCCAAACTAAGAATTTTTTCTTTGAGTGCGAACCTAAAATCGCGATTAACGGAGTCAAGTCCATCAATCATGGTAAGAAGCCTGCGTGCCAAAAGCCAAACGGCTTTACTTCAACTTCGTCTCTACTTTCATTCTTTATTACAATGACTTCGCGTTTTATTAACGAGTATACTGTTTTTGTGGGTTCTTGAGATTGAAGAAATTGAATCGGGGATTAGCGCCATTTTGTTTGGCTTATCACGATACGTACGACATCATCGATGACGGCTATGTTATCACTTTCCTACTGTTTTACGGAATCTACTACATTCTTGTCATTAACTTTACCCTACTTTAACCACTTTACCCTAAACTTTCAAAGATAAACATCGGGGTCCTCGAAAGACAACGGGAGGAATCAACATGAAGTCTCGAAGACAGCAGGAGGGATCGTCGTTAGTAACAAAACAACGGGCGTCGTTCAGCTGCAGCCTCGCATGCGTAAACGACCGGCTACACTATAACTATCTACTGCTTTGTCATTCACTTTACCTACTTTAACCACACTTTACTGAATTTTGCGAGATAAACATTAAGTCTCAAAGAAAGGCAACCGGAGAGATCATCGTCGATCTCCAAGAAAACCGACGGGGGCATACGTTCGGCTACACGGCCTCGCAGATAACGATAAGTCTCCGAAGACAACGGAGGATCATCCGCCATCAAATGCCAGAGACAGCAGGGGCATCGTTTCGGCTACACGACCTCACATGCATAAGCAGGACGGTGCCATTGTGACCTTCTCTCTGCTTTATCATTCACTTTGCCAACTTTAACAACTTTCGCTTGAATTTTACGGGAATTATCATGAGGCTCAGAAACATTTGGAGATATCATCGAGTCTGGGAAGACGATGGGAAGCCTGTTATCATTGAAGTCTTCAAATACAAGCGGAGATATTCGGCATAAACATCGATGCGTTCGTTCGAGTCCACGAAGACAACCCGGAAGACGACATTTGGCCACACTGCCTCATTATAAGCCACACGGCTTCATCCTCATTCTCACACTCGTATTTACTATTATGTTACCTCTTTATAATTTTATACTTTCCACTTTATTACTAACTGACGTGAATTTCGCCTTGTGACGAGAAAGGGTGCAATTTACAGACATAAGCACAACGTGGAACTTTATCTACGCGATGAATCCGAGGCAAACTTGTCAAGAGGAATATCAAACTCACAAAACAGGGTGTTTCGGATCTGCTCTCGAACTCAACTCCGCCTATGTCCACAAACACGTCCGCACGGAGTTAATTTTTTTCTTTCATATCCCCACTAAAACTCTATCTCAATCAACTCTTTCCAAAATCTTACATTCCTTTCACACGTCGGCGTCTCCGTAACTCAACACTCGGGCATTTTTTTAGAGAATTTACATCGTGTATGATAGTCACCTTATGGGTGTGTTGTGCACCACATTTATAATTAGGAGGCTATAAACATATGTTCCATTCTCAAACATTCTTGTCATCCGTCTACAACTCCCGCACAGTTATAAATCCACAAAAACTCTCGAACTACACATGGCCTGATTCTCGTACAGCCCGAGATATGTAGGCGACTCAAAACTGAGGTTCGGTCATAATTTTCCAAAATTCCTTCTGTCCTCATAATATTTTTCACCAATTCTCCTAACCCATATTTTCTCGAGTTATTCCGAGTCCATACTTGTTGGTCGAACAAAATTTGTCACTGCGTCAACTTCTTCGCTCGAAGACTCTTACATCATCTCCGTCGAAGAGGGTATCCGTTGGACACCCAATTTTGTCCCTCCCTTTATTTAATTTTATTCACTCGTGCTTCTAAATTTTGATTTGTGTTAAATAGCTATTTTCACTATTTTTTTTATTGCTACTACTATTAATATCGCTACTTTTATTTTCAACATTTTTCGAGCATTATTTAAAATGGTTCGTCATCATTTTATTTTCGGGTTTAGACTCGTCAAATCAATTACAAGAAAACACTTTGCTAAATCCTTATTTTTCTACATATTAACTATTAATTATCTTGACAATATATATATTGTACTAGTTATTAAAATTAGAAGCCCAAGAATAATTAAATAGAGGAGAAAGGATCAACAATTTTCACCTCATAAACAATTGCTCGAGTATATCAATATTGGACTCATTTTGAAGCTCGTATTTTAAAACGACGTGTTATTATTTTTATTTCATCAAAATATTATTTTACGAGGGTAAATTATTAATAATAACTATCTACCCCCAAAAGAAAAAAAAGAAAAAAAAACTTTGCAGTATAACGTATTCCTCTTTCTTCATCTCACCACGCCACACATTTCTTTTTCCCTTTTTTAATGGGATCCACATATTTCTTCCTTTTTTGACTACATCTCCCAAAATTCACTCACGCTCCCTTCCACTTCTCCCTGTCCCCCACTATGTCCTCTCCACTCCCTCTCGCGCTCTGTCTCCCCCCAATTTTCGTGACGCAATTTTAACATTTCTACGACCAAATCTCTTCTCTCTCTCCTCATTACTTTTCCACCTCACCAACGTTCAAAACAAGATTTTTTTTCAACTTTGAAATCCCGCGTAAAATCACAAATTCTAGTTTTCTACTCTTATAAATACATCTTTAACTCTTCAGCCAAAGGGAGGCAAGAAACGATGGAAAACTCTCATTTAAGCTATTTTCTACTCTTTCTCAAAGAAAACTTTAGCATTTGATACCTCTCAACCTCTGTCCATTTCTATTTTGTCAAAGGAGAGTAGATCAAGAGACCTCAAGCCTCGGTTCAACTGCGCCCATAAGAGGTAAAATATGATCCTTTCTATTTCATCTCTTCTAAAAACAATGATGTGTTTAGAAGTCGCGTAGTAGATACTTCTTACTATATATGATATGTTCGAATCAGGTTTTTAGATAGGTGTAATTTCCTTATGTCAACAAATGACTATGTAGATTCTTGAGCTATATCTAAATACAATTATATTTCTTATATGTTGTGGCTATAGAACCTATTATGTTTTATGCAAGTTGAATGAATATCTTTGTAGTAGATGTGCTATGCTATTTGGGGTCGTGTAAAAAACTATGTTTAGTATCTAATCGCCTATAAATTTTGTTCTTAGATTTTTGATAATGTCCGATGAAATGCCCGTATGAAAACATTTTACTTTATCTCGTTTTGATAGACACGAAAAAATAAGTTATACTTTTGATGTCTTGTTGTGAATTAGTCCATATTTTATCATAATGTTAGATTAGATTCTATACCATAACCGGTCGGTTTCTTTTTTCAATTTTAATGATAGTACACTTTAGTAACATCGGAACCCAGTATGAATATATTAATTTTGAATGTTTGTTCGATTTCGTATTTGCTTTTGTGCATATACTTTTGTTGGAATGCATAATGTTCTAGTAAACCTTCATATGATTGTAAATGTAATTAATCTTACACTTTATTCTTTTGTTAGAAATGGGTGAATGATTTCGTTTTTCTTCCTTTGTGACCATCTCGCGCACGAGTCAGGGACTCGTCACCTTCCGTATTCGATATTGGGGTGAAGCCAACAAAATTCTCCTATTGGGTTACCTATACTGCAGAAAAAATACAAATGGATTAGAAGCCCAACAGCCATGCCACAACAGTTCAAAATGGGCTGAGCCCATTTAGTTTATTACTTCTTTTATTTTATTTTGTGCATTTAATTTGTATTGCATGACTAACTCTTATTTTGTTTCATTTTCTTAAGTTAGACAAACCTTAGATGAATCAGTAATTTTAATTTAGCAAATGGGTAGGAAGAACTAATAATTAATTTCATAAATTTCATCTTTCTTCTTTTTATATTAAAGTTATTTATTATAATACTCCTAATATTTATTTTTCTTAGAATAATTGATTTTTAAAATAACATGGCTACACATCTTGGGTTAAAGAATCATGATCCACTTTACTATCTTAGAAATTTAGAAAATGTCATTAATACGCAAATCTTTAAGTCTTTAATTAATAGTGAATAAGTTATTGTAGGTTGGAGTTAATTCAAATTCACAAAAATATTCATCTTACTAAGTGATTAGTTAGAGAAAGCCTATTTATAAAATTATTTTGCGTTAGCCACCTATCCATCCCACACACCTAGCTATATATATATATATATATAATATAACCATTAAAATCAATTAACACCTAGTTATTAAGTTGTTTTAAATATTTGTAAAACCTTGCGTCACTTCACACCTTTTTCAATTTATTTATAACTAAACTCTTTTATACAAATCATTATTTTTACAAGTCTTAATTTTATAACAATATTACATCATTACACTTTACTTTAAAATTTTGCAATATATTTATAAGTTATTTTCCCAAAACATTTAAAATGTCATATTTACACTTAGCCTAATTAATTATAAGTCTAGGTCGGATTAACCATTATTAATGGAACTTAGAGGATGCCTAATACCTTCCTACAGGTTAGATGAACCCTTACCTAGATCTTTTGGTTTCGCAGATTTTAAACATAAATCAACTTTAGATAATAACTTTAATTACCTTAGGTGCCCTAATTCACCATAAATAATTAGGTGGCGACTCTTAACTTTAATTAACCCCGGAATTACCCGGATGTTGTAAACTATTTTGACCCTGGTTAAAATAGGGTATGACACGTGGTCTTTGCCTTTCCACCCTTCGGGCGCCATTCTTCTCCAAGAGCGCCCTAGGTTACGAGAAGCCCTAAGAAGGGCAATCACCCACTCAAAGATAGCAGCTTCGAGCATGGGCTCAATTGGGTTCGGTGAAGGGTTTCACGCTTCAAGAAAATCGATAGGCGAAGGGCGATGCAGTTGAACCGTGCGTACCATCACAAACCGATTCAGCCACCCTCGATCATAATCGTCTTCAAAACACGAGGCTTGGCTTCCCTAGGAATCAGGCGAACAATTCCCCTCGGATCACCCGAGGTACATATAAATAAACAAGTGATTGAGGGTAAAAATCACTCCGGCGCGTTGGCCAACTTCTCAATACAAAACACGAGCCTCCAAATTTGCGGGCGATGCGCTCGATACATACCCGATATCGACGGCGAAGTCCTCGATTATTCTATGAGCGGGAGGACGAACCCTATGACAAAGGGATACGTGTACAACAATGAATAGCCGGGAACATGATGAGTTATTTTCCCTCCCCCGGGAGAAGGTCGACGTCCCTATGCCTAATGGCAATCTTCCCTAACCATGGTAATGGCGCTATCGTCGATAAGAGATTCGAAATCCTCCACCGGATCAAGATGGTGAAGAACTTTACGGTCATTCATGTAACTAAAGCGGCGGGACAATGCCTAGACAATAGATTCTAACTCACTATCGGGACCTTCGGTTCCGATGGCATGAATGAAGGCGGTCTTCGCACAGTGCAGCAACGGTACGTAAGCCATGATCGTGGAAGGTTCTCCTTAACAATACGTATCTTTACCTTTGGAATACGAAGATTGAAAATCGAGGAGTATTGTGGGATTGATGCGGGAATATCAGTAGGTTTAGTGGAGGAACAAAGTGAGATTTGGAGAAGTGAGGATGCATGGGAAAGAAAGAAGGCATGGGCTTTACATAGGAGGAGATTTAAGAGATCTTGTAGCATATCAAGAGTTCTGATTCAAGGAGGATTCCCCAAAAAGATTTGGCGGTAACCGGGTAATGTGCCCGTGCGTCGGGCGGTGAGATTTGACTTAAAGGTTCCATTCCCGCCGTCAACAATCGGCACCACGGGGAAATGGGGGGACTATTTGTATACGGGTAAAGCAGGGACACGAAAGCACGCTCGGTTTCCCGTTGTCGAGGTTATGCTCGGGTGCAACACGACCACCCTCGCGGGAACGAGGTCTCGAGCTCGGGCCGGCACGAGGCGATAAAGGAAGGATGATTGTTGCGCCATTAACGAAAACCGAAATATCGCCCTCGCCGGATATTTCGGGATCGATCCGTATTTACCATTGTCATCCAGTTACTTGCTTTATTTAGAATTGTACTAGGTTTGAAACTCCCCTACTATATAAGGGGAGGTCTTCATTCATGAAGGGGTTGACAATAAGAAGGAGAGAAGAATTCATATCAACAATCATAAGAATTTATTGAATCGGTTCCATACGTTCTTGAGTTTTATTTTATTTGTGTCTCTTGGTAGCTCATAACGAAAGGATATCGACCTCGGTTTCCTAGCCCGAGGTCATACGTATCCAACACTTGGTTAGATTTGATTCTTTGTCCATTTCATCATATATCACATTATTTAAATCCTTAATTGAATTTAGCCGCATATCTTTGGCACCTCATATAAATCTAACTGTTCTACGTTTTAAGGTTAAACAAAGTTAACTCTGTTGCGCACAACCTAGCTAAACATGTAAGGAAAATGTGCTTAAACTCATTAGCTAGGGAAGAAATTGTATTTCGGAATACTCCTCCCGTTTTTATTTCCTTTACTTTACGCAAAGACACCACTGGAATGGGTTCCTCGAGATCTATTCCAACATGTAATAATTTTTAATTTCCCGCTTTTATTTTAATGCAAAGTTATTTTAAAAAAAAAAAAAAATAGACCTTCATGCAAATCTATTTCCTTGTACCAGACACGATTTGCTAACGAAGCTTATATAGTTCAATAATAACATGAAGACACAGTACTTAGTTGAAAATTTTCCGTGCAAGTTGTGGTTGGAATCAACTCTATATATTCGAAATTTGAAATTGTTTTAAGGAATATATAACTTTGTGAATGGGTCAAAATAATTGCTTAGAGGGATAAAATTAATTAATACGACATCAGTTAGATTAAAATATTAATCTCTAATTATATAAGTCTGGTTCTTATCCTTTAATGTTTCCTGCTGTTCAAATCATAGTGGTACTCGTTTATCCTTACAGCATCACTATTTTTTGGTTTTTTACTTTGATTTTTAAGGGAACAATCTTTAAGAATATTGAATGTTAGTATCCCACATAGGTGGATGATGGTGACTTTGCATTATCTGGTCTTGGAATTTTTTCAGAGCTAACTTTTGAAATTGAGTTAGATTTAATATTCATTTTCTTATCATGATATCAATGTCAGATTCATCTTAATTGGAGTAATTTTTTGCTTACCCGATATTGGTATACCATACCCCTTTCGTCCCATATTACTTGTCCACTTTTTCTTTTACACGTCTTTTAAGAACTCATAAATAAAAATATAAGTTTACTAAATTACCCTTATCTCTCTCCAATTAGTTACACTCTAATCAATATTGGTTACTTTAAAAATAATTAATGTTTAAGGGCAAAGTAGGAGAAACTTAATTAAAAATATCTTGATTTTATAAATGGACAAATAATTTAGGACGGATATTTATAGTAATGTGGAACTAATATTGGAGGGAGGGAGTATTAATTATATTGTCCATGCTATAATTGTCAAACATAGCATACGGGGGTAAAGGGCGGGGGGTGGGTTAACCTACATCGCTGGTGTATCTGATGTGATAATATGTCTTATATGATCTTGGCAATCAAGCCTACATGAGCTAGTTTTATTAGAGTAGAGTTAGACACAAAATCCAAGATTGAATAACACTAACTTCCCCATGTCTTGGCTTGTAAAATTCGAGTCCTGGAGAGATATTTGTCCAGAAAATGGAAGTCATTATTTCAGTGAAAGAGACAAGCAAAAAGTGCTGAAAAGAAGAACCTTCCCTTGAAACAAGTAATCATCCAATGAAACTTCCCTTTGGTGTGTATATATACAATGAGTACTTTTTGTTTCAGTGTCCATCAATTAATGCTCCCAAAGACTGGAAATGTGGAATCAAAAAGGGCTTTTTAGTTTGTTTCTGATCGTTAATTCCACTTACATTTTCTGATATTTAGCGAAAATTAATGTACACATTTTGTGATGATTAGACCTTTTGAAAACTAACATCAAGACTTATAGTTCAGTAAAAGAATCTTTATATGAGAAGTGTGGATTTAATTTTCACAGTCCCCTTTCACCTCTTTTCGTCATTGATCTCAGATGCAATAGAAAATTTTTAAAAAATAGAAAATGAGACCCTTTGGGGACTAGGTCAGTCACTATCGCGTACTTTGGTGTGTTAAAAAATTCACTTTTGTTACTAAGCCATGCCAAAACCATATCCACTTGCTTTATATATATATATATATATATATATATATATATATTCACTTGCTTATAGTAAATAGTACATTAGTTATTAATTATGAGCACATAGCAAACTTAAAATATCCATACGTCTTTTAGTTTTTCTTCCTTGATCATCTTTTCCCCCACCAATAAGCCGAAACTAAGAGCTTCTGGAGTGCTATGTCGACTTTTCCTTTTCCATTTAGATCTAGTATAGTACTCTCATTATTCAGAATTTGGGACTTCCCCTAACAGATAATATTTTTTGTGCATTCTTAATGTATAACATTTCTAGTGCAGATCTAGAATCTTGAAACGGAGTAGCGCCATATGTTTACAAAAGGGCAATTTTGAAGTATAAAGGTTAAGGAACATAGATTTCAAATGCTGAATTTCTTGGGCTTTCGACTGGTCGGGTCCTATTTCTCTATTATTTTTTGGTCCTCCTCCTCTTCCTCATTCATCATCGTTCAACCTTGTAGAAAATTAAACCTAATAAAAGGATCAAAATACCATTCTACTCTATGACATTGTTCAGTTTTATCTATCGTTTGCAAATTGTCTCATTTTTATCATCCCTTGCTTCAACTGAAGTATAACGAAGATTGATTTTCAAATACAGTCAAAAGTAGATAAACTAATGTTATGACTTTTTTTTCTGACATATTTTGACACATGGAGTCCACTCACTCCATGCTAGAGCTCTGTTGATGACAAATATAAATACAGGAACATTTGCTAATAATATTAGTGTAAATGATCAAACCCATTGTGGATTAATAAAATTGAATAGTTTCAAAAATAGAGGGGCAAATTCCAACTTTTCTCATGATAGAATAAACCATTAATGATCGAGGTTGTGTGACTTTGAAGCAATGACAAGATAGCAACCTTCCGTTCATATAGGACATGAACAAAAATAAGATATTAATGATTAATTATTAATAAAAGGTCAAGAACCTGAGCACCGAAGTTAGCCACGACGATAGAAATAAAAGAAAAAAATTAGCCACGCGAAGCATCTCCTACTTGTGGCTTTACAATAGTAACAAATTTAAAAAAAAAAAGGATGAAAATAGGACAAGAATACTTTCTCCTCACAAATGGTGGAAAACGATCTCTTTGATATATTGAGAAAGATTAAATAAATTTTTTAATCTCTTTTATAAGCTATACAACTTAAATTTACCAGGAAATTTATTTTTTTGGATGCATTTTTTCAGCTTAGCAGGTCTTCTTCGGGTTTGTACCCTTCATTCGTAAAAAAATCAACACATTGATTTGCATCACTCTAAATATATCAAGTGTTAGCCTTGTTAGTTTTCAACATATCTGTATAATCTTCACCCTAGATGAGTAATATTTTATGCCTGATAAGCTTGACTACAGCAGAATGTTTTTACGTATATAGGTGAAAAATGACGTGAGGCGCATCTCGGGTTCAAACTTCAAAGGCTGGCCACATCGGCATATCCTAGTAAAAGATCAGATTTCTAATTAATTTAAGCGGTCCCCATATTAAAAACGTGTGGATTTCAGCCTTGAGAATTTTTCATTACATTCTTTAAGAAATTAAAAAATTATTCCGTGTGTAAGTAAACAAAAAGAAGAAGAGAAACTTTCATTATATTCCATGTCTAATTATACTTATCTTTAAGGAAGATATAATTAAGAAATTGATCGGATCTCAAATCATTTCCTACTACTCTTAAAGGCCCTGGAACTTATAATAGTACTACTTTTAAAATTAAAAAAATTACTACGTGTATAACATTACTATAAATCTGTTTTGATTTTCTGTCGCTTCAATTTTCTCGTATTGATTCTTGTCCTATTAAATGAGAACATGTGGTTGAATTAAATTAAAGGGAGAATTATGAAAGAAACATTGCACCAGAGAAAATGTAGAATTTATTGGACCGGCATATGATGGCAACTTGACCATGAGTCCATGACTTTTATCTCGTCAATCCAGGAGCCACGTGAATTATAATATTGGTGGTTTAAGTGCATTATTAATCTTAATTCGTGCTATGTTATTTTTTCAAATTATCGGCTGCACGTCGACTTAGTGTAACATGGCATGAATGTATCTTAATAAAATTTACATATGTCGATTTTACTTGGCACATTGACCTGTTGCGTGTTGGAATAAAATTTCACATGGGAAGTTGGTAAGGAAACAAAATGTTATCTATAAGACTAGTCCGGTGAAGCCCGTGCTGAGTCAGGGCCCAAAGTCAATGTAATGATCGATGCACTTCATATGGTTTTAATTGAAATATAATAATTTGTGTACGTTTCTTAGGAACAACTCTTCAAAAATGATCGCTTCTTAATCATGTATTATTCATTATTTAAGTTTTTGATCACATAATTAGATAATTTACTAAAAGAATTGTTATAAGAAAGCAAGTTTGCTAGGGACTAAACAGATATAAAAAAGAGACAGAGATAACTCGATGTTTAGTAACTTAATTTAAAGTATGCAAAAATGATTTCAAGCTGTCTATAATCATATATTGAAAAGGACATTTTAATATTTTATAAATTTGTGAGCTTATAATTTCTTGTTAGAGGTAGGAATAGCTTGTTTTGGTATTTATTCATTAAATACTCATAATCTCACGTGACAATGATTTATGCTAAAACAAATATGGTGATTAAAGTTTAGGTTTAGATGAAATTAAAAAAAAAATGAATTCATTGAAACAAAGTTTAAGAATTTTTTTTTTTTTTTGAACAACAAGAATTAATTTAGTTTGTCATTGACTCATTGATGCTTTACTCTTAAAAGAAAATTTTCATACTCAACCAATTAAGGATTATATGATTTCTGACAAATAAAACTGTTTGCAAAAAAAAAAAAAAAAAAAGGATGCGATCATCAATATTTAATAATTATGGGATTGAGGAACTAATCACTTGGTAAGCATCTTTTCCTCTTTACTATCCCAATTAATTAAGCAAATTGAATAAAATTTAAAGGTTTTCTTATTTATTATGTTTCAACATTTTAATCTATTAATTCTTTAAAATTTTTGTAATTTATTTTCTATGGTATATTTGTTTTAAATCATTAAATCTAACTTTATATTTTCAAAATATTTTTTTTAACTCCAAAATAAGATCAAGAGAAATTTAATGGTAATTTTAGAATTACTAAAGAAAATTTGATTGACAGAATACTCTTCCAGTACCAAATGAGTTCTTCGAAGTTTTTTTCATCACCATTTTAAATTATCTTTGTGCATAGTTATTTCTATTAGATGACATCATCACCATTCACAGCTTTTTAAGCATTTTTAGAAGACTCAAAATTGATTATATTTACCAAATTAAATGTGTCAACCTAAGTAAAAATGAAATAAAATAGGGGCAAAAATAAGACATACAAAAAAGATATGCTATCAAAAAGGGTTTGAAAGCATCTTGATTTGTTGGAAACATATTTTGCTACATGAAGTAATAAATAGAAAATACAAGGGCAATTTAAAAGAGCAAACCATTTTGGTTGGGCCAATCAAATAGTTACAATGTAATTAAGTACTACAAAACTCATTACATTGGCCCTTATATATAGTAGTAATGTATGTACATATACTCCTATTGATACGAGGTCTTTAACACAGGCTGAGATAGTATTGTGGTACTGGATTCATTTGAATTTTATAACTTTGATGCGATTATAAACTTATGTGTAAAATTTATTAAAATTATAATAAATAATAAATTCAAACCCATAAATTTAAAAATATGATGAATTCATTAATGCTAAGAATGTTGAAGTTTGAACCCATATAATTTAAATCCTGGATTTGTCTCAGATCAATGAAAAGATGTAGCCCAAAAAATACATTATCACACCATCTTAAAATGTTTTTGTATTAGCTTATCCAATAAACTAGTATTAAAATCAATGATTTGACAGGACTAATATAGAAATTGCGCCCAAGAATTAAGAAACAAAACTAAATCCATTGACATGGAATAAACCAGTAATTTGTTGCTTTTTCCCGTTTATGACCCAATTTATTGTCTTTTCCTGTAGTTTGAGAACACGTGCATAAGAAGCAGCTTATGAGCTCTAGAGGCCATATGTTCTGCCAGAGCTAGTGTGACTGACAATACTGTGGCACGCAAAAAGTGACCTCCAGAATAAGCTCATAAATCTTTGGTGACATGTAGTACTTAATTAATTCGAAGGGGAGAATATTGTATGGTATGTGAATAAACTTCCCTATTGAAAGTTGATGGGAAAAAAAGGAAAAAGATATATGCAAGGTATAGTGATCTTCTCATTGATGTGAGACTTTTGGCTAGAATAATACAAATTACATTTGGCTAAATTAAACAGATAACATCACACAAATTAAGAGTGTCTTGGGATGATTTAGCATAAACACAATCCTCGGTAGGAACCAGTGTTGTATGATGGTATAATGATTGATGATTAGATTATACATTTTTCCCTTGGTTTCTTGGTGTAAAGACATTAAATTCTAGCTCATTTAATCCAAATTATACTAAAGTTTTGGCATATATATTCTGGTTGTTGTTAATTGTCATGTTATTCCACCAAATTTTCTCTCTCTATTTTTCTCTTTCCAGTCCTCGTTTGTCAGAAGCTAACACGCCTTCTCATTAAATCCTTTGGCCATCATCCAAATATAAACAACATGAATTTAATTTAGACATCAAGTTGCAACATATTGAATATTGCAACTCTGCTTTCTAATACTATAAACTATGGCAGCTTTAACTTCACTTTTCACTTATTATAGTCAGCTCTACACTTTTTGCCTCTATATTCACTAACAACTCTCTTGAGTGACTTCTGTTGTTCATTGTTTCAAGAATATCAAGAGTTATCCAATTCAGTAGTGCAACGTAATTTTTTATTCAACAATTTCCTTATGGTTTTAATGTGTCAGTGCCAACGTCTCTAGATTATGAAAGGTTTGTCATTTGTGTACCAAATGTAATTCGTTTTTGCATATATTGAGAAAAAAATCACCTGAAACCCAAAGGTTGTCAGCCTGTCATAAGAAAACCTCATGAAATTAAATTTTGGAAGTAAGTGTATACACTTTCATTCTAATTTACGTGACACTATTTGATTGAGATTGATGTTTAAGGGATTTTTTTTTTTTTGAGAGCCTTAGACATCTACATGACTATTTATCATCCAATTAAGACTAAAATAAGACACTAGAGATAAATGATTTCTCAATATAAAAAAAATAATATTCATTTTGCATAGCCTAAAAAAAAAGTTTGCCATATAAATTGAGCAAGAGGGGAGCGAGCATTAAATAGTCATTTAGCAACAAAGGGTAAAACAAAATCTATACTGGTTCTGACGTGGCAAGGTACGCCAACATGGCTAACCCTTTTTAATTTACTAATAGAGAAAAGTGTCCAAATTGAATGGTTAATAGAGGATTAGGATGACACCTCATTCTCTTGGAGTAAATAGAAAGTGGCTATTGATTTAATTTTTGGCCTTTGAAAGTTTCTAAAGGCCGTTATTGCCAATTCTCGACCTTGCCTGTCATTGATGAGGTGGGTTATCCATATCTTTGTAAATCTCCACAAAAAAAGGGGACCCAGAAAATAAAACCACAAAAAGTTCAAGGCTAGAAATGGAAATTTAATTCAAAACTCAACCAATTCTTTCTCACGCTCTCTTAAGCATATAGTGATTGCTTTCTCCATCCCAAATTACTCGTCACATCACCTTTTTAGAGAGTCAGACTAAATAAACTTTAGCTAACGTTTTAAGATATATTTTTTACATTTTATTAATATCAAAAATTGCATCTTATAGTTTTTTATGTGTAGATTTCAGATAGCTAATTTTAATTTTAAAATATTAAATTAAGCTAATGCCATTTAACTTTGAAAATTAATCGAATTAACTATCAAATAACGAAACTTAACCAGTATTTTGGAACGGAGGAACATAAATTTTCACGGATTGATATTTTGTTTCGGTCAAAGAGAGTGGTGATCACGCATTAAGAAGAGAGCGTGAGATTAATTATGAATTGAGATCCTCCACGCTGTCCGCCCTTTAGCTTTTCTGTTGGTGTGATCACGTTGCCTATATATATGGAGACATGCAAACCATTATTCTACACCGAAAACTATAAGAAAACCACTGTAACATCTGAATTATTATACCCCTAGGAGACAGAAAGTTCATTGAATCGATATTATTAGTCTTCTAAAATCTGTCGTTATGTCGCCAAATAACTTTGCTGCCGATATTGATGGAGAAGCTGACATTCAAATCATCACCTCCGGTGGCCGCCGTATTCCGGCACATTCTACTGTTCTGGTACGGAAATTTCTAAGCATTCGAGTTTCACAAATTCAATAAGATTTATATGAAGGGGCCGGAGGAATTTGTAAATGCCGAATTATTGACACTATAGTAGGTTGAAACGAATAAGTAGCAGAACCACTAACGCTTTGCATTAAAGTCTGTGACGGATCTAGAATTTAATCTCTACAGGGGTTTAACCTTTTAAATTTTTTAGCATTGAACCATTATATTTAATAATGGGTTCGTATCCTACTATTTATTGTGATTTTAGTAAATTTTTACACATAAATTTATATCGCGCATAGAAAGTTTGGGTTATAGTGCTCCATCCGCCTCTGAATTGAGTCTGTCCATGTCATACCTCTCGAACCCTGCTAACCTGAGATCTTTTTGCGCACTCTTTTTAATAAGATTTATTCGCGATTTAACAAACTTCAATTTTACTTTCAAACCGGCGAATTGTGAACATTTGTAAATTTTCAGTTTCTAAATGTGAATAGAATTGAATTTCAATTCAATTGTTGGAAAATCTGTTTCAATTAAGAAAAAAGTACTGATTGTTTTCTTTCGTAAAACGTAATTGTAGGCTGCTGCTTCGTCAGTTCTGGAGAGCATACTAGTTCGGCCGCAAAAGAAGCGGAGCTCGGAGAAAACTATTCGGATTCTCGGTGTTCCTTGCGACGCCGTTTCCGTGTTTGTCAAGTTTCTTTCTTCGTTCAAGTGAGTTTTCTCATACACGCCAAGTCCATTTCACCCTTGTTTTAATATTTGTACGTTATTCTCATGAGTAGTAGTCTCATTCAACCTTTGATAAATCCTGATTGGTTTGAATATTGTTAGTCCTGGATTTACTGGTGCTGAAAGTGACCATTAGCAGTAGATTTTTTTTTTTTTCTCCACCAAATCTATTTCGCCCGTGATTTTACATGTGCACGTTATTTCATGAGTCTCATTCAACCTGAATATATTGAACTATGTTAGACCTATATTTACTGGAGCTGAAAGTGATCATTACGTGTAGATGACTCAAAATTTGATTAAAAGATTGGTAATTGGACCCTAAATTAAATCCCTGCCTCTCATTTCTTTATCATCTTACACATGGGTACATTATTTGCCGCTTAGATTAATTAATCATTATTTCTTTCCTTAATATTCTGACAAAGACTCAACTAATCAAGCGCCGGCGGTCATAAGTTTTCCACTATTATTGGAGGAGAAAATATTGTATTTTTTTAACAAAAAATCTTGGTGTCTGTAATGACTAAATTATCCTTGTGATCAGGTGTACTGAAGAGCAGATGAAGAAACATGGTATTCATCTTCTAGCACTTTCTCATGTGTACTTGGTACCACAGCTAAAGCAGAAATGCACAAAGGGGTTGGCTGAGCAATTGACTATTGAAAATGCTGTGGATATGCTTCAACTAGCCAGGCTATGTGATGCACCTGATCTTTATCTCAAGTGCTTGAAATTGATATCAACCAATTTCAAGAAAGTTGAGAAGACTGAGGGTTGGAAATTCCTCCAAGATCATGACCCTCAACTTGAACTTGAAATTCTGCAGTTCATGGATGAGGCTGATTCGGTACGTTTAAAATCAAAATTCTTACCATGAAAATGTTGTACAATGTTAAAGTTTGTCCCTTGATAGTGAAACAATTGGATATTTGTTTGCACCTCCTTTACCATTCAACGAATGTTTACTAAATTATATTTGGAATTTTGTTATTATAGAGGAAGAAGAGGACAAGAAGACACAGAAGGGAACAAAACTTGTATTTACAGCTAAGCGAAGCGATGGATTGTATAGAGCACATATGCACTGAAGGATGCACCAGCGTGGGGCCATGTAATGAGGAGCCCTGCACAAAGAAGCTGCCTTGTAGCAAATTCAAAACATGCCAAGGCGTCCAGCTCCTTATTCGACACTTCGCTACGTGTGAGAGAAGGGTGAATGGAGGTTGTTTGCGATGCAAAAGGATGTGGCAGCTCCTTAGATTACATTCGTCAATCTGTGACCAACCTGATGAATGCCGAGTTCCTCTGTGCAGGTATAAACAAAATCGAGTTGATAGTTTGATTGTTATTTTTATTTTTTCGCATATACTTAATAAGATTAACCTGTCAATTGGCTTAGAAGAAACTTTTACAAGATATTATGAAGGAAATAAACGCTAAGGATGCCAATTTTTAGTGGAACCATCTGGATAGTTCCTTAAGTTGGAGAATGAGTCAGTTCCAATATCAGCATATGCATTTATGTTCGACCTTGGAACGTGTTCAAGTAAATTTTCAGGACTAAGATGCTATTTAAGTGATATGTCTTTATAAAAAAAGCAAAGAACTAGGGGGCATGGACTTGTCTGTTTCCTCTTTAATTTTGATCCACTTACTGTTTCTAATTGGCTAATAATAGCGCCATTGGTAACGACCTTATCAAACATTTCATACCATAGCAGTCTATTTTGATCTTATAGTTGTGACATAGACAGTCGTAAAGAGTTTATCAACGTGGCTTTATGAAGTCCTTACACATGCGGTACTTAACTCTTAGAAACAGGACCAGATTTTTTGTGACGCTCCCTTTTTAGTTTCTACATAGTTGAAATGTCCCTATCTGATTTCATCCCTAAAAAAGAAGTGTCTTTATCAGATTTCCTGTAAATATCTTCTGCAAGATGCTTTAGTAACCTTACAACACTCTGGAATAAATAAGGTCGAACTGTGTTACATAAATATCTGCTTTAAATTACGTAGTTTTCCCTCTTTATCAGTAGGGCCAACTATTTTTCTTGTTCATGTTCTTGGTAATTATTGAGTCTCTAAATATGTCCAATTCTACATTACAGACAATTCAAAGTGAAGGTGCAACAAAAGGTAGAAGACGGGCTATGGAAATCACTAGTTGGAAAGGTGGTGTCAGCTAGAGCCTTATCCTCCTTATCTCTGCCCAAAAGAAAGAGAGAAGAGGAACCAAAAATGAATTTAGGCCAACATCAAGTGAGAAGCTTCTTGACAACTCAGTGTCACTAGTTCGGTAGTTAATAGTAGGACTACATAATCTGAGAAGGATTTGCAGGTAGAATGTTAATGGATGATCAATTGGTGTAGCAGCTTTTGTTATTATTATATATATGTTCTACTGTAGTGGTTTTTCGTCCTGTGCCAGTCTTGAGTTGGAGAAATCCTCTGTAGATGCGGGGGTTCAGCAGTAGAGTTGTCTAGGAATGAGTTTTGTACATGTAGTGGATGGCTGTCATTTGTATGTTCCTCCATTTTGCTCGATGATCAAGTAAACTTGTGAGGTTATTTGTTGTTATAATTGGCTTCAGTCTATTACAGTTTGGTTTCTTTTACACTTGGATCATATATTCAGAGTGCAAAAACAATCCCCAAACCCCAAAAGGAAAAAGTAAAAAGAAAGGAGTAGAAGTGGAGGAACCAATTAATACATAAACCAAACTTGTAAAGGAGAGGACCCACTCTTCCCAAAAGGAAAAAAAGAGATCAAAAGAAACGGAAAAGAAGACCCCAGTTTGACGATGGATTTTACAAGTTGTATTACTCTGAACAACCACTTAAAAACTGGCCCCAAAATGTGGTTTGCTTACCCCCGTTTGGTTTAAAATTTAACAAATTCCGTTACACTGTAGTAAATCATTTTAGGGTCGTTGGGTTATTTGCTTACTGTTACTTTGAAGCAGATTGGTTCCTAAAGACTTTGAGATGTCATTCATTATTTGAGAACCTTATCACAACTCTATTAAAATTTACTACTATCACTGTAATCTTTCATCGCTAAAGTAATCCTGATTAGAAAATTTATAGCTGGAAGAAATTAAGCAATTCGTTTGACAATGAGACACAGGTGTGAGATTTGAGCTAACAACTACCAGTTTGATGCCTATCTTAAGGAATCAGAGCAAAATCAGCTTCGTTCACGCAATTAATACTCAAGAATTTAACAAACTGTCTGCGCATTAGAGGAGATCTTGAGTTCTAACATGCACCAATTTTTACGTGTAGTATAAGTCTAGTGCTACTGTGCTAATATCTTTTTTTAATTTAATCATCTTACATTCTATCCGAGATCCACTAGCCTGATCAGGAAAGCACTCTCTATCAAGATTTCTTCGTACCGAATCTGAGACCTTTGCTTAAGGGGGAGAGGTCCTATCCATCTCCAACATATTTTTTGGTGGTTCCTGCTAAATGATATCGCCTCAACTACATGATAGAAGATGTCGCGAGCCTGATTATGGAAAAATCATGGCGAGGAGCGCTTTCTCCGATTGGTCCTACACGGCGTGAATTCGGATATAGTCGAACTCCAATGCGGATACCGATCACCGGGTGGGAAACAAAAAAAAAAAAAAAAAAAGGCCTAATTGCCTCAAAATGGCCATTGCATCTAGATGTACTCTAATCTCTTGGATTCTATTGCTGAAATCATTAAAGCGTTTTTGATGATTAAAGAAGTGAAACCTTTGCCTCCTCCCCATTTATTTAGAACCATTATTTTAAATCTATCTACCATACGGTCTAATTTTCTATTTGAACGACAGGTTTATGCAAATCTATTGCTCGTCCAGCCATTATTTGGTATCAATTTTTATATTTTAATAATAAAAAAAAAATTAGTTTTTCGTGCAAGTTAGTGGTTGGTATCAACGGGCTCAACACTATATTCCAAATTGCAATATGAAATTGCTCTAAGAAAGTATTTAGGTTGAAAAGGTCATATAATCTATATATACTCCTAGTAGCTATTTGGTTTTGCAACCTTGTAGTTATTTAATTCTGGTTCTTATCCGTAAATCTCTCCTTCTGATTAAATATACTTACAATCTCGTAACGTAAAGAAAATAAAGGAAATAAGATAGAAGTAAATGACTAACTCTCACAATTTTTTCGTTTCGTAAAAGTCAAGAGATATTTAATTTCACAATCCTTATCGCAATTAATTGAGAACGGGTCAGGAAGAAGTGGATGTCATGATTTAAAAGAACAGACAATCCAGAGAAAGCTCTTAAGAAAGAGGCCATTTTTGTTTCCTTTCCTCAAAACAAGGAATCTTGCAATTATATGACCCTACCCCTTAGACTGATGTGTGAATTCCACTAATATTGCTTCCAAATACACTGCCAATTTGGAACACGAAGGGCCTTAACATCATTATTATTGAAGTTTCGCGGAGACAAAAACGCTTCTTTTTTATATTGTCCAGTTGCATGCTTAATATCTTGGTAAAATGTGACGCCCTTGATGAGCGGGATGAAGATGACAGATCAAGCAGAATTGACAGGCTTACGAAGATGAGGTGCACATGATATTTTAGGTGAATCTCACACGGAATGAGAGAAAAGTAAAGAGCTTCATAAGACATAGTTCAAGTTCACATGGTATGCGCACTTTGGGAGCTCGATGTGAAATAACCTACAGGATAAATTCATAGGGACCTACGCTAAAACCGGACAATACGTGCAATGAACTTGGATCGTCACATTAATTCACAAACGGCCACTTCTTAGTTCATATTATTAAAACTTAATTATTGTCATGAGTTTTAAAGTTTACGGGTAAAACTCTAGAATATTTTTAAATTTCAAAACTTCGTAACAAGAATTATTTTTAAAAAAAATAGAGCTAAGAAGTAGCCAGTTAATGCTATTTTTGTTATTGCTAAAAGGTTCTAAAGAAAGCCAACTTATTTTCGTGATGCTTTAGGTCACTCTCGCACGCTTGGTGTGGTTGAAAGGTCTATTTTTGTTACTCAACCATGCTCAAGGCTTGACCATCATTACTTGGTCATAATTAAAAAGTCAAAAACTTGATATATGTATATTCAAAAGACTTTTAATTTTTCTTCTTTTACTTCTAAAAGTATATATAGGCTGGAATTAAGAAAGAGCTTCTAGGGTGCTATGTTGACTTCTCCTTTTCTCTTTAATCATATTTTAGACCTTCTACTCTGACCCTTAAGAGCTCCGTTCAATCATCGTAATGATTTGGTCAGTTGAGTTGAAAAATAAGGTCAAATAATATGTATCAGTTTTGTGATAGCAAGGGTAGTGATTGGCCTCAACTTTAAGCTGATAATAAAAGTAGACCATTTCACAAATCGACGCAGTTTAATTTGGACCTTTCCCTTATTACCGCTTTTGGCCATATTGCACATTATGGAAGTGGCGTTTTGTAATCTCAAATAGAAAACTAAATTCGAGAAGTATTCAACTGTATACAGCTTGTACTATAAAAGTAAATGTGTCGTGGTGATGAAAGCAGTTACCTCACACTTTAGTCACGTCCAACGTTAACTTTGATTTTTTTTTCTGAACATGAAATTCATTGGCTACTTTGAATACTTTTCCATCGCTGCCAACCATGTACTGTGTCACATTTATGTTTCTAGGAGGAAGTGACCTATAAAACGCTATATTCAATTGTATTGAGTTTTTTCTATTTGTTTTTCATCGAGACGACGAGGAACTACTCACTGCATTGTAGTTTACAGAGTGTTTACTACTATTTACAGTTTTCACATAGTTAAAAGAAAGTAAAATAGTGGAAAATTATAAATTTCATTCAAGGGAAACAAACATCTCCAAATAATTCATGTTAAACTGAAAACCTTGTCCTTCTCGGTGAGCCCAAAAGTTGTTTTTCAAGATGAACATGTGAAAGCCCAATAGTGAAAGGGAATGGGCTTAAACACCTTGGTTTAGTTGTAGTTATGGAACTCGACAGTTGCCTCGGCCCTCGGGCTTGCAAATGTTTTTCTTTGTTCTCTCTGACATTGCATTTAGGGCCTGTTTGAAAAACGATCATTTTTTTGCGCGGATTGTTCTTCATTTGGAGTGTTCTTTAATTTTGCCCTTCAAATTGGTGGTCTTTAAGTTTTGCCCTTCGACTAATTTTTTGAGATTGTGGGTTCGAACCCCAGTTCAGTAAAAAAAACAATCGCAAGGCAGAATTTGCAAAATTCTATACATGGGGCAAATTCTGCCTTACGAATCCAAGCTCTACCTTGCGATTTTTTTTAGAATTTTTGACTGAGCGGGGGTTCGAACCCGAAACCAAGGGATTTTTAGTGAAGAGCAAAAGTTAAAGACCACCAATTTGAGGGGGGAAAATTAAAGACCACCCCCAGCGAAGGGAAATCCTGCACATTGCCCAAAAACCATCTTATAATTGAAATTGTGTGTAATTAAGTTTGGCATATTTGTCTGACCGAGTGATTACTTGTTCAGTATGTAATTGAGTGTAGTAGAGAGAGAGTAATTATATGAGAGTTGCTGGTGTAATTACATGGTGTAATTATAAGGTTAATTTTTTTTTCCTTATTTGCTTTAATTTTAATTTCTGTTCTTTTTAATTTGTTTTTTCTTTCTATCCATTTTCTTTTTTTTCCTTTTCAATTTTTATTTATTTATATATTTTACCTTTTATATCTTTACTAAGCCTGCTAACCGATCCAGTTGGACCGATCAAAATCGGTAATCGGAACCGGTTTAACCGGAACCGGTGGACCGGTTTACCGATCGCCGGTCTACCGGGTTTCAATACCGGGCCGATTTTCAAAAAATGTGACTGATTCACCAGTCAAAACCGGTTAACCGGTCAAATTTTTTTATTTTTTATTTTTACTATTGCTGCTGTCCACCGTTGGCTAACGGTCCATTTTGCAAAAATGGCCATCGACAACGGCCACAAACGGCCATTTTGGCCTCCCTTTGTTCCCCAACCCCCCCAAACTTTTTTTTATACACTTTAACCCATTACCCAGCCCTATATAAATCCCTTTCCATTTCAGTTTCATCCACACCAATTCACTCTTCTCTTTCTCTCAATTTCTCTCAATTATAGCTACTTTGCAATAATTAGCCACTTTAAATTTCTCTCAATTAAATACTATAAAGTTTTATTCTAGTTTCAATTTTATATTTTGCAATTATAAAAAAAAATTGTTAATGGAGTTGGTGATTTTGCAACAAGCCGAAGTAGCTCCAAAGCTTTCTTTGGATTTGCAATTCTAGCAGCCTTCACTTTGGTG
The DNA here is from genome assembly GCF_029784015.1 of Lycium ferocissimum. Classification (NCBI taxonomy): domain Eukaryota; kingdom Viridiplantae; phylum Streptophyta; class Magnoliopsida; order Solanales; family Solanaceae; genus Lycium; species Lycium ferocissimum. The sequence continues at coordinate 12,149,313 of NC_081346.1, read as the reverse complement.
AAAATTAGTCCGGCAATTTGGTACCTTCGTTCCAACTCTATCTTTATTTTCAGTTATTTAATTTACGCAATTAAATTCTAGCAATTTAATTTGTTGCAATTTATTTGCGTGTGATTTAAATTATTGCTATTTAATAATGTCGAAGAGAGTGAGACATGGTGGCGGTAGTAGTGGTAGTGGTAGGGATGGGCTTATGGAGGAAACATTTGTGAACGAAACACCTAATTTAGGTATTAATATTGGTGAAAATAATCCACTTTTAGATCATGAGGTAATGCAACACTATACCGGCACTTTTAATGAAATTGATGATGATGATGAAACACAAGCCCCCGAAAATCCCATAAGAGATATACATCCTGCACAATCACATACACAAGACAAACCGCCAAAAACTCGTAAGCCAACCGCTAGACTTTGGAAATTTATGACTAAAGATAAGGAAAGACAATTAGCTATATATAAAAAAGAATTTGTTTTCAGGCAATAAACTAGTAAAGATGGTGGAACGGGTTCACTAACGGGTCATATGAGAGCTAGATATAAGGATGTTTGGGGAGAGAAAACGGGTTCAAATGCGGGGGGTATTCAACAAACAATAGACCCACGAATCGGTAAATATTTTAGCTATGACAAGAAAAAAGATCGTATAGAAATAGCTAAAATGGTTGCTTTTGATGCTCTACCATTTTCCTTTCCTTCGGGTTTGGGTTTTGTTACTTATATTCAACGTTGTTATAATCCGTTGTTTGAGGGTATTCCTAGAAGTACTTGTAGATCGGATATTATTGATTTATATAAAAAATATAGATTTTATTTGCGCCATGTATTTAATTCTTTAAATTGTAGTGTTTCTCTTACCGCCGATATTGGTCTTAGTCTTAACAAGTTAGATTTTTTTGCTATTACATGTCATTGGGTTGATGATAATTGGGTGATGCAAAAAAGAATTATAGCTTTTTTATATGATGAAGGGAAAGGTCGTCATGACGGAAATTTTTTAGCGGATTCAATGTCAACTATTATGAATTTTTTTAACATTTATAGAAAAATACTTTGTATTGCTTTAGATAATGCTTCTAATAATACAAAAGCGGTTGGTCTTTTAAAAAGGGAATTAAACCCTCCGCTAGAAAATATTTTTCATGTGAGATGTAGTTGTCACATTTTAAACTTGATTGTTAGAGATGGTCTTGACTATTTTGAAGATTCTATTCAAAGGGTTAGAAATGCGGTTGCTTTTCTTTTTTATAATGCTAATAAGCAAAAAATGAGAGATTTTAAGAATTCTTGTTTGCAAAATGACCTTAGACCTAGGAAAATTCAAGTAGAAGTTGACACTATGTGGAACTACACTTACATTATGTTACAACCAGTGGCGGAGCCACACTATGCCGAGGGTGTTCATCTGAATCCTGTTACATTCCGTATTTTGTACCCTCGGGTAAGTCAAGGCAAGCGACACAAGTCGCGTATGGAAAATTGTAAAGTTGGAATATTAAGAAAGGCCAGGGGTAAAAAGGTAAATTTGCAAAACGACTCATGGAAATACGGAGAAAGGCTAGGGGCAAATTTGGAACTAAGGGAAATATTTTTTCATGAAATAAGAAAAATTTGCTAGAATTTTCAAGAAAGGGGGCCACTTGGCCATGGACCCCACTTTCAAAACTTGGCCAAATTAAATCAAGCCAAGTTAAGGGGCAATATGGTTGCTTGCTATTGGAAGAGACTATATATATATATATATAGGTGGAAAGATGATTTATTCATCTTAATTCCCTAGACTTTTCAAGAAAGCAAGAAAGAGAGAAAGAGACTTGGCCATTCGGCCTTAGAGAAAAAAAAGAAAGAAAACCGAGAGAAAAAGAAGAAGAAAAAAAAAAAAAAGAGAATTCTCAACTTGTTCTCCATAGCCAAACAATCCCTTGAAGAGTTCTTGGTAAGGTGAAGTGGTTTGTGGAGCAAGAAGGACACATATTCATACAAGTTGTCAATTTGAGTCAAGTGAAGAGTTGAGGAAAAGGTAAGGTTCAATTCCTCTTTTGTATGTTATGAGTGTTTATGCATGTTGTGGAGTATGAAAATGGATGAAATTCATGTGGTGGAAGTGTGTGAGTGTGTGGCCGTGAGTGTGTGTGTATGTGTGTATGTGTTATGTTGTGTTGTGTTGTGTGTTGCATGAAAGATTGAGTTAATTTTATGTTGTAATGTATGGAAAATACGGAAATTCATGAAAAACATGCATATGGAGGTGTTGGCCGAATGATAGGAAGTGGAAAGGTGTGGTGAATTGATTTTATTTATGATGGCAATTGTTGTTATGGTAGGTTCTATGATGTTAGAATAAAGATTTAGTGGTTTGGAGGAATGAAGATTGGGTTGTTGTGATTGAATTTGAAAGAAGGAAAAAAATTGTTGTTATTGTTGCATAAATTGGAAGATATGGGTAAGTAGTATATTGATGGTATTGTTGGAATATTATGTGAATTAAATTGTATTGAATTATATTGAATTGTATGGAATCGTATTGGATTGCATTGAAAAGAATTGAATTGAGTAGAATTAAAAATAAGTGGTTTGTTGATGTTATTGGCAAGATTTTGACATTGTTGGTTGATGATTTGGCCGAGTTCCATTCTCGGGTTTGTTGAGTGATAAAATGGCCGAGTCATATTCTCGGGGATGTCATATGTATAGGGGAGGTGCTGCCCAAATTTTGTTTATAGGCAAGTATGGGCTGAGATTAACAATTGGTAATTGTGACCAAATTGTAGATTTTGGCGAACTTGGAGCTTGAGTTTGGAAACGTGAGCAAAGCGGAAAAGGTATGTGAAGTCCACCTCTCCTTCCCTTGGCATGTCCTGGTTAGTATAGGTCGAAATCCGACCCTGGGAAAAGTCCTACCCCTCGAAAACGACACCTAAATTTATTCATTTTTCATTCAATAGAATTGAATCCACAACTTGTGCTTTAAGGAAAAGAAATGTTCAAACGTCCGAAACCCTTGGAAATGAAATCGAAATGCCTTGAAATCTTCGTGGATGACCCAATGGGACATAATGACCATGTTTTTATGTTCGTCACTTGAGTCTCGATATACGTGCATATCGGTTTCCGTTACTTCGTTCATAGAAACTTTATAATCTTATTTTATGTTTTTCTCGTGGTGTTGCTATTCATTGATGGTCTCGCCTTATAATGGTTGTTCCTTCAAGGTGGGACGAAGCGACCGTGATTATTTCATAAGGTAATCGGAGGCTACCGACCTTACGTCACTCGATAGACACATGACTTTCTTTGGGTTCTTATGCATCTCGCTTATATGATATGTACATGACATGTATATGATATGTATATGAAAATGGGGAAATTTTGGGGAATGGATATATGTTGCGCTATAGACGCATTGCCACACAGTCGGTCATTTGGCGTAATTCCATCCTCGACGCGGGATGCCGGACGCGGACACATGTGGGCGAGCCGACGTATTTCGGCGATATGACTTGTTTTATTTTCACATGTATATGACAAGAAATGTTTTTGAAAAAAATATAATAAGCAAGCATGACATCCGCACGAGAGGCACTTACGGTGTACATTATCCTTTTATCTCGTTACATGATCTTTGGTCCCACAAGTTTTTATTGCTCACATGTTACATGCTTCATTGTATTATTTCTATGGCTTACATACTCGTTAGACACCGTTCTGTTAAATCGACCCCTTTTTCGGGGTCGTCTCGTGCCATGTAGACGGAGTTGACGGGTTCGACCCACAGAGCTTTTCGGTGTTTGTACATTGAGAGGCGCTCCAGTTGTTAGAGCTCTCGTTCGGGTACTACTTTTGTGTATATATTTGGATTGACAAAGTCACCACTTGTAATTACACGTATTTTGTTTAGAGGCTGATATGTACGTCGGATGTGACCTAGTTGTCTTTGTCGCCGTGTGATATGTCGAGACGAGTTGATTGCTACTACTCGTGTATATGTATGCTATTATCGGTGATGTTATGGAAAAAAAAATGCCGGTGTTCATACGGCCCACTTAGTAACAAGAACAAGACCTATGACAGGGGGTGCCCGGTACAAGTATCGGGTACTCGTCGCGGCCCCTAGTTGGGTCGTGACAAATCCCCTCGGCGAAAAAAATACTATTTTTACAAGGCTAAAATTATTTTTTATGTATATATAGTAGATGTTGAACCCCCTTAGGCTTCTTAGTATGTTTACTTTTTTATATTTTGAACCCTCTTGGTGGAAATCCTGGCTCCGCCACTGGTTACAACAAGCATATGATTATAGGATTCCCGTGCAACAAGTTCACAACCATTTTAATACGGAGAGTGATGAGTGGATAAATAATAACGATTAGGAAGATGTTAAGGAATGTATTGAACTTTTACAAAAAAATTATAATGCAACTCTTGCTTTTTCTAGACAATTCTATCCCACGGTAACCGGAATATTAGCGTACTTAATGGAAATAGCTAGAGTTTTAAATGAGTATAAAGATAAATCCGGTTATCAAGCGGCTATTTTTTCTATAACAACAAAATTTAAAAAGTATTTTTTTCCCATCCCAACTTTATTTATATTGGGTTTTCTTTTAAATCATAGTTTTAAAATGTCTTATACCAGAGGATTGGTTGGTCAAATTTATAAATATTTAGAAATTTCCGAGGGAGTTAAACCATCTTTACTTGACGCTGAACTCGCGGTTGATACCGAATTTAGAAAAGCTTTTACTCATTATTCTACTTTGGAAGAAATTGCTACACCCGTTGCTTCACGCCCTACTACTTCTCAAAGTAGCAAAAAGGGCTTGTCGGGTTTGTCGAATTTAAAAGTTTTACATTCACATCCAACTCCTTCTCATAATGCAAACTTTGATGAATATCACCTTTATTTGATGTAACCAAATGTGGATATCAACCAACTAGATGATTTGGAAGTCTTAGCATGGTGGAAAAAATACAAGGCGAGTCATCCGATACTTTCAAGAATGGCTCGAGATATCCTTACGGTTCAAATATCAACCGTGGCTTCGGAAAGTGCATTTAGCCAAGGAAGACAATAAATTGAAGACCATAGACACTCATTATCCGGATTTAGCTTGCAAGTACTAGTTTGCATTCGCGATTGGATTAGATCGGAGCGACGCAACCAAAACTTAGAAGCGGTGGAAGGTGACGAGGAAGAGATTGAAGATTTGATAGCAAGTGGAGTAGACCAAATGGAAGACTTTGAAGATATCTCAATGACCAAATATAATATTGCGGAGATTAGCGAAATGATTGACACTTTTTGATTTTATTCTTGTAATGCTTTTTTGCAACTCATGTATTATTTGCAAGTTAAAAAAAAACTACAACTTGCAAATAAATGTTATCCATTAATGAATAAAATATATGGCTCATTGAGCTTTCTTCTATTTACTTTTGTTCATATTCTTACTTATATTAAGGTAGGAATATACCTAAAATATACTAAGAATATACTTATAATATACATCTACTTAAATTAAAAAATAGAAAGTTATATACTTGGAAAAATAACTTAAGTTATAATACATATAACTTAAACATATATATATATACATATATATATATACATTATAAATAGCTAAGCATATAAGTTAAGTTTTTCTAAGTTTATAAATTTCTATTTTATAACTTAAGTATATTTATATTATAAGTATATTCTTCGTATATTTTAGGTATATCTAGTATAAATATACTTAAGTTATAGACTTAGAAAAAACTTAACTTATATGCTTAGATACTTATAATATACACATACTTGAGTTATAAAATAGAAATTTATAAACTTAGAAAAAAAACTTAAGTTATATAGTAACTTAACTTATAAACTTGGAAATAACTTAAACATAGTGTATATATATAAGTATATTTATATAATACACATATACTTGACCTTGAGTTATAAAATAGAAAGTTATAACCTTAGGAAAAAAACAATCTAGAATTTTATAATATTCATAAGTTTTTAGTTAGTAAATATATAAACTTAATTTATGATACATATAACTTAATATATATATATATATATATATATATATTGTTAGTTAGTAAATATATAAACTTTAGTTATAAACTTATATAACATATATAAATATACCTACAATATACTAAGAAATACTATAATATACATATACTTAAGGGGAAAAAAATGCTTTATTTTACGTTTTTAACCGGCCGATTCCGGTTTCCAAATTTCCACCTGGTTAACCGGAACCAGTTAACCGGTAACCGGTCCGGGCCGGATAGAACCGGTTAACAAGCTTAATCTTTACTTCTCATTTTCCAACCTTTACTTTATGTACTTCCATGTAGTGTTTCATATTTTGTTTCTTTCTTATTTATTTTTCTTCTCGCTTAGTCATGTTATTATTCTAATTTTTAAACTATACCTCATATCATAGAAAGAAGGGAAAAGGGAAAATATTATTGGATTTGTCTCAACCGTACCATCCTTCCACCCGTTGGCCTAAAAATGCCTTCATCATTATCTTTTGACTTAAAAATATCCCTAGAACTAACGGTTTACTAGGCGGGGCTCTATAAAAGGCCACGTAGCGGAATATCATCAATTCGAGCATTAGTAAATTAAATTACTCAATTCATATGTTTAGATTCGACCCACTCATATAATGAAAATCGAATTTCTTATGATGTCAATTACCTGCTTAATCATCTTTCACGACCCAAATCGATGGGCCGTAACAAGTGCCCGACCACTACTGGCCAAGCACTCCTATGCTTGCATTTACTTCTCACTGACTATCCCGGCCCATATGAAAAGATCGTCTCCCGAACAATCAATATAAAAGACATCAGACTGGGGGCTCACGACCAACACATACATATAAACATAAATATCGAGAAAAATGCAAGAAGCCGATTTGCTCGCTTCATATATCCCTTCAACAAAATAAGTCGAGGCCGCATAACAACACGACTACATATCACTGTTCACAGCACTTATGGAGTACAAATAACATCATGTATGTATGTAACCGAACAAAGCATATCGGCCTCCGTAGCTCCGAGCATCAAATGGGAGCGTACCGGCGTACCGAGGGAGGTCATCTCACGCTTGTGGATCGCCCTACTCGATCTCGCGGGCATGAACGCCATCCACATAAGGGACGTCGAGACGAGTAATGTACCGAGTATGTAAGGTATGAATCAACATAGTAAGGGATGTAAAGTATGAATAATAACAGAATGGAAATATAGAGCGTATCGTAAGATAAAAGAGTAACCTGTACATATGAGTGCCTCTTAGGGCGGATGCCATGCATGCTTAGCTTTCTTTTGAAAGACATTTCTTGTTCATGTATACATAAAATAGAACATATCATGTTGCCGAGGCGTCGGCTCTGGATCCATTTAACCACATATGTCCCGCGTCCGGGATGATATCATGTCATATTATACACCCGATCCATATGCGTCTATAGCGCTCGCCTTTTTTGCCATATTCCCATCATATACATATACATATATCATATACACATATATCAAAAGCAGAGCCCAAGGAAAAACTATGTATCTATTGGAATGACGTAAGGTCGGTAACCTCCGATTACATTATGGAATAATCATGATCGTCATGTCTCACCTTGAAGGAACAATTATTATAAGGTGAGACTATCAATGAAGAATAACATCAAGAGAAAACATAGAATAAGGTCATAAATCTCATAAGGCGTCAATTCATATACTTTGAAGTCTTTAGAAAATAGAGTCATTATCAAGGAATAAAATTGAGGATCAAGAAATAGCTCAATATTCTCATATTCATATTGAATCCACAACTTGAGACTTTCAAACATGAAACCATTTCATCATAATCATCATAGACATATTCTCATCTTTGATATCATCGTTGTCATTACAAAAACATGTCCGTCGTTGTAGTCATAAAAACTTACAAAATCATAAACCTTTGTTTTGAAAAAATACGGACATTTCGGAAAACATTTACGGGTTATCAGGAAGGGAATCATGCCTTGGAAACATAGACTTTTAACTTTTGATAACAAGGAAGATATGGAAACATTTATGAAGTCATAACATAGGAATCGTGCCTTTGAAGGAAAGGGACGAGCCTTAACATACCTGTTCGATCCCTCCAATTATCTACACTTATTCATCCGAGCCGCAAGTCTACATTTAAGAGGATTCACACAATCGTTAGACTCATCGTTATACGCTTGTCTTAGTCCTTCAAATAAATCCATTTATAATCTGCCGAAATTCGGGCAGCACCTCCTCTGTTTATATGCCTAGCCCGAAATTACAATACCAACAAAACAACAACTACAACAGCACCAACATCATCATCAATACTAAAATATTTCATAAAACATCCCACGCGATGTTTGTCTAATTTCTCAACCAACAACTTTATTATACAACCATTTCATCACTCTATCTTCGTAAATAAACCAAAAGTAACATTAATAAGGAGAGATTCATACCTTATTTTTGTTAAAACAACGATATCTTCAATATCCACCTTGAATCCACCGCAAAACCATACTAGAATCACATCTATGCGTTTATCCGAGCTTCGATTAATACTCCGTCACTTGAAAATTGCTTACTTTTTGTTTCCCTCTCTCTCTTCAATTTTTGGGCTAAAATCTGGTGATAAAAGAGGGTTATTACCCTTTTTATAAGGGTCAAATTCGGGTCGGATTCACTGTAGCATTTTTACTGTAGCATTACTGTAGCAAGCGTTTCTACTCTATCAGCTGAACTTGTAACGTCCATAAATCTCTACTCCGATGTCCTATCGATGAGCAGTTTGTTGCGTTAGAAACTAGACTAGACAAACTTCATTTTAGGCTTTTGTTTCACTTCAAAACACTTCATATGCTAAGAGATATTTATCCCTCAAGTTGGACCAAAAGTTTCACACGAAACTTTACCCATCCTTTCTCCAAAGTCGTACTACTCCATTTTTTTCACTCATTTCCTTATAAAACCTTCCGGTATACCTTGTATACACCCTTAACTCATTAAATGTACTTGATAATGCTTGCTTATATTTCAAAGTGGTTTTACTTAACCGTAACTTAGCGTGCTTATGTTTCAAATTTGATAAGTGCTTCTTCGAAGATACAGGGTGTAACATTCTTCCCACCTTAAAAACATTCGTCCTCGAATGTTGTAGTTTACAACCCACAACACCATCTTTGATCCGCTAGTACAATTATTTTTCCTTTAGGGTCCGATTACCATTTGCTTAAACTATAACTTGGGTCAATCTCTTCTCATTCTTTCTTAGCTCTTTTATTGCCTTTAGTCATCTTCTTTCAATTCTTTGTCCTCATGTACATGATCGGAAATTAACTAGCATCCCGCTCTTGTTCTTTCTCCATTATGGTAGTTTTGACTTGTCGTGTCATAACTATTCATCGTCCTGTAAGTACTCTTTCTTCTTCTTTTTTTTCCTCGCTCCTTGTTTCCTTGTTAGTGGGCAGCTACCTTTCTCTCTTTACGGCGCCCTCTTTGCGTTTACTCCTTCGGTGCCATCTCGGGCTATCCTTTTTGTACCCGTTGATCTTAGATATACACTGTATCGATTTTTTTTTTTTTTTTTTTTGTAGTCCATTAGTCAGGCTCTCTAATCCTTAAATCCTTGTCCCCATCTCTTTTACCCTCACATTCCAAATGTTTACCCAGCACAACTATGTGGTTAGTGAACCTAATGGTTATGTTCCTTTCTAAGACCAGTTATATCATTATCCGAAATACGTATACACATAATGTTTCTTCGCCATTTATTATCCTTCGCATTACAGTTACATTTAGGGCAAACTTATAATCCGAGTTCAACTAATTTCATAGCTCACAACATCTTTGAGCTCCTGCCACACTGTTCCTTTAACCTTCTCCCTTCAAATTTCGCAATACAACCCAGAAGCATAGGACTACGGCAATTCTTACTCCATTATAACTCTCTTGCAACATATATATATATAGCTTCGATTTCCTTGTACCGGCGGTCACTTCATTCGTCGTTATTCCTTATTGGCTTTCTGATGTGGCCTTTTTGCACTTATAGTTGGACATAGCTGCACATTGACGGTTCATATAATTCCATAGTATGTGCTCTCATGTTCAGTATAATTAGTGATCCATGAATTTTTTTTTTTTTTTTTTATCCGGTGAACTCTTTTATTTCCATTCATAGGAGCAGCGTTCTTTCTTTCCTTCAAAAATTTCCAAACTACCAATCGTTGTTCTTTTTATTACAATTGTCATTGTCATCCCAAGTGTCCTTTGGGTTCGTCATCCTCTCTAACACCCTTTGTAAATTTATCTTAGAGACCTTTCTTGCTCTTTTTATTACCCTTTAGGGCATGTCACTGCATACTTAAGTACGACACACTTTTTGCCCGATACGAGGGATTCAGATCACGGTCTAAAAATATCGTAGTTCATCTTGGCATAAAGTGCTCTCTTGAGTTATCTTCCATACTTCTCCCTATGTCTGCCTCATGGTACACTTATTGTCAATTCGTTTCTACTTCTTTCCATTACCTTCCCGATATGCCAATACGCCTCGAACTTTGGCCTTGAGCTAATAAATCTCCTTTTCTGGAGCTTGAAACGTCATAGTTCCTTTCAAATCTAGTATGTTCTTCCCCCTTATTAAGGAGGTCCTTATACGCCCATAGCCTTCGAGTAACCGTCGTCTTCGATAATTATCTGCCGCCCTTCATGATCTTCTTAGGGTCGGGGTTCCATCATCGTATGGTCTGACTTGTCTATCTTCTTGCTAGTTACAGTCTTGTATCCAATCGGAATACTTATAAGGGTTAAATCCAATTCCGATACCTTCTTTTCCGTCTTTTCACACCTCTATCTTTTATGACTAACGGTTTTCCGGACCCGCAAGTTAATGGGGACATCGAGATTCACCACGTCCTTTATGAAGTCTTCGATTATACCTTACTCCTCGTTTTTCTTCCCGGCTTTGCTTATAACATATCTAAAACTTCTTTCCCTGAGTTCTTCTTTAAGCGTCTGTTTGGAAAGCCACCTGGTTATTGGAATTGGTGTAATTACTACCCTAGTAATTACACAGCCTAGTAATTACACAGTATTGTAATTACAATGACCTATTTGTTTATCATAATGTAATTACAGTGTAATTACAAGCGTGTTGCTTGGTTGCGCAAGTATAATTACACAATTAGTTTAATTTAAAAATAAAACTTAACTATAAAAAATTTAAAATTAATATTTAAAAAATATGTGCCTTTATAAATGATATTAAATTAGCTATTTAATAACACATTGTTTCTTGAAAATATGTTAATTAGTAATCATATACTTGTAACTAATATTGTAAAAAATAGTTGATACGTAATTTCAAATTAATAATATTTTTATTTTAATTGATTATAAAACTTAAAAACATACTATTTTTGTGAGAACATCATGGGATTTGATGTTTGAAAAAAAAAAGAATATTTATAAATATAATGCCACAATATTATTCAAATGTTTAACAAAAATTCTATCAATTATAAGTGAAAAATAAACAATAAGCAATGTGAAATAACAAGTCAATAGTACTAAAGCAAATAAATTAAAGTCGAAAATATAACCTAAATTCAAAATCCAAAAGAAATTTTTTCAACATAATACTCTTATGTCAAATTCCAACATTACATAAGTAAGTTCCAACGAAACATAAGTAAATACTCCGATAATTTAAAAGAAAGGGAAAATATAAGTTTATAACCACATTCACAATGAAATTCTATTTTAATAACGTCACTCATTATATGTCAAGTTTGTTAATGACTCATTCTTTCTAATATTAAGGGATGTAGTTTTAAAAATTAGAATAATAATACGGTTATGCTAAATAAATAAAATAAAATAAAATAAAAATACAAGCAATTACATGGAACCACAAGAAGTAAAGGTTGGGAATGAGAAGCAAGGAAATGAAATATAAATAATATAAAAAGAAAAATATATTTAAAAAAAATAATAAATAAAAAGTAAAAATAAAAAATAAATAAATTAATAGAAATAAAAAATAAATTAGAAAATCAAAGAAAAATAAATTAGAAAAGCAAAGAAATTAAAATAAAATAAAAAAGAAATTAAATAATATAAATTAAAAAGAAAAGAAATAAAATAAAATAAAATAAAACTAAAAAATAACTCTGTAATTACGGTGGGTATAATTACATCCAATTCTCAAGCCTCTTCAAGGGGAAAAATTAGGTCAACTGTCGTTAAACAAAATTTGAAAAACAAGATGATATGTAATGGAAAAGTGGACGGCAGTAAATTTGTGGAAAAAAAAAATGTTTGAGTAAATTTTGCTTTATAGTTATTCTTTTGAAATTTAATTTGTATAATAGATAGTGTATTTTGTATACTATTTTTTATTTGATATCTGATACCCATATTAGGACCTCTACTCTATTAATTAGAATTCGCATCACATAAGGTTCATTTGAGGAAAAAACACTCTCTAACAAAAAGATTTTATATACTTAAGGCTCAAATTGTGGGATAATATCAATCTTACCGCAACTGTTGTTGATCATTGTTATACCCTATTTTAACCTAAGTCAAAATAGTTTACAACATCCGGGTAATTCCGGGGTTATTTAAAGTACAGGAGTCGCCACCTAATTATTTACGGTGAATTAGGGCACCTAAGGTTAATTGAAGTAATTATCTAAAGTTGATTTTAAAAGTCTGCGAAACTTAAGATTCTAGATAAGGGTTCTACTAATCTAGAGGGAAGGTATCAGGCGTGCTCTAAATCCCATTAACAATGGTTAATCCGACCGGACCTAGAGATAATTAGGCTAAGTGTAGATATAACATTCTAAATGTTTAGAAAATAACTTATAAATATTGCTAAAGTTTTAAAATAGAATGTAATAATGTCATTAAAATAAGATTTGCAAAAAAAAAGGGAATAATTTGTATAAAAGAGTTCAGTTATAAATAAACTGAAGAAAATCCAAAATGGTGCAATATTTTATAAATATTTTTAAAAAAAAATTACGCGGATTAACAAATTAAAACAGGGGTTTGTAAAGTTAATTTTGATAAATATCTAAAGGTTTTATAGAAAAGAATATTAGGTCGATATAAGTTGTACAAAAGTTGTTTTAACGACTACATATTTCAAATGTTGGAAAGGAGTTAAAATGGAATTGTTATCCGTGGAAAGTAGTTCGTTTTCCTTATTTCTCAAAATAGGTCGACTTAATGTAAAAATTTATGACGTTTCCAATTTCTAAGATAGTAAAGGTGAATCTTAATTCTTTTAACTCAAAATGTGTAATCGTCTTTGTTTTCGAAATTAATCACTCTAATAAAGAATATTTTAGATGCTATAAATAATTTATCATAAAAGGGGATGAAACCTATAGAAATAATTGTTAGTTTTCTTTTAAAATTAACTCTCATCATACTAAACTAACCCGCTAATTCCACTAAGGTTCATTCTAGCTAAGACAAACAAAAACAGCTAAAGTGTTAGTCATGTAATTGCAAATTAAATACATAAATAAAAATGAAATAGAAGAATAAAACAAAAAGTGATTTAAATGGGGGTTACCCATTTTAGGACCGCCATCGTTCATCTTTGTTGGGCTTCGGTCCAGTGAAGTTTAATAGACGCTGCGGACTGTCACTGTTGGGCTTTGGCCCAATAAAGCTACTTGTTGTGTATTACCGCGGACGGGCTGATGGGAATGGTGCGAGAGAGATTTCGTTGGGCTTCTAGCCCAACACCGAATGCGGAGGAAAACGAATCCCTTGGACTCGTATGCCATGATCATGCACAAAACAAAAGAAAAGGATTAATATACACCCAACGAACAAGGTAAAACATGAACTTAAAATGAATCAGTGATGATGTATATAAAACGTATATTTGTGTATATTTCACATATATTCAGGACTCAGCTACTGTATACTTGTGACACATGCAAACAAGGCAACACTCCAACATAGACAGCCTTAATAGTGTAATATTGTACTCGTATATGTTTCCATTGAGTATTTCTTAGTCTCATTTTAAGTGATACTTCATTTGGAAAGGATGGCAGGTTCAGATAGCAAGGGATAATCTGCCATTATCAATACAAAGAATGACACGAAAATAATTTCAAATAATCAACACCTAACCAAGATTTTAAGAACACTATATAACTCCATAACACGTATTACACAAGTCAATATCAGATGACGATCAGATTGAGAAAAGCCTCACATTAATCAAGCATGGAAACTAACGAAGACTAAAACACAAAACTACAGACATAAAGTTTATGCCAAAATAAGTAACTCATCTCATTAACCACTTCAAGCAAAAAAAGAGTTGGCACCCATTCGTTCAAAATCTTAGTCATTGCAAGAAAACAGAATAGGTAACAAACAGACATAGGCAGTCATATATCTCAGGTCTCAATCAGTACAAACAGTCTCAATGTATCGAAATAGCTACCAGTTTCTTTTTTTTTATAGCCTATGATAATACTTAGATCGATACTTCAGTTTAATCACTTGCAGAAGCAAAATAAAAGGAACTCGAAACATTTCGTATCATGAATATGGTGACAACAACATGCTTCCGCGCATGAACCAAATCAGGACAGTTTTTACAAACATGGTCCTTTCAGACAAAAACAGACATATCAAACTTTACTAGCACTATTGTCCATTATTAATCCTGCCAACTGCACATTTAACTAAGTCATTTCATTCCTATTCTTAGAGGGTTGAACAGAGAGAGAGAGAGCAACTTTGAAAGAAATCTCATTCCACAAACTCATGTTTAATATACACACTGTCCAGAACTACCGGAGATTTTAACTCCTATACAAGGTCTATGAGGTTCTTGTTACCAATTTCTAGTTTATTTTATTCGGTTGATCATTAAAGAAACTGCCCAAATCTTCATTTGTTGACTCTCGCTCCTCTTAAAACCTCATGCCTTAACGATAGGCTAACATATCTTTTAAGATTGGACATAGTTAAATTATCATGTATATACAGGTGTTCAAACAAGGCTAAGTAATATCATTCGAGAGTAGTCAAGCCATTATTATTAAGTTTCTATAACCAAGTGTCATTTGCTAAGATAAATACTAAACAACGGTCGGATATCAACAAGAGATGTTCAAATATTGCCACATTCATGCCAACGAATTATCCCTTTAAATCTGATATCCAAGTAGATATATATCAACACACAGTAAGGCTAAGCTAACCAACGAATTTATATGCTAAACATATATGAATCTATACAAGCCGAATCTAAGCAGAAACTGGCACAGTCATCTATTAACATTAACGAACATCAAATCAACCTAACAGCTAATTATCGAACAAATGAAACACGTCAACATATGAAACAAATAGGAAAGCACATAAGCTACTAATAAACAGATAACGAAGGGAGATCTACCGACCTTTTGTGGGTACAGTGAAGTGGGGCGTCGACGATCGCGAATCCACACCCAAATACGACAGATGATTCGAATCGAAAATCTCAGAATCAAAACCTAGAAATGTTTCTATCAGAAAATGCTAAAGTACAAAGTAGTATGGAAATTTTTAGAGTATGCTATCGACCCGAAAACTTCCCCCCCTTTTTGCAGAATGTTCATGGCCTTTTATAGCCTAAAGTTCTAGGGTTTTGTTTTTGGGCGGGATGTTGAAACTTAAAGTTCCGAAATCTGGTCAAAATTGTTTTGAGATTCGAACGTTGGATGGGTTTTGGACGAGTTTGTGACCCATCCATGTGACTTGATCAGATTTCCTCAAAAGGACCGATTTCCACTGATCTTGATGAAGCTGTTGTGTTTGAGGCAAAAAAGAGGAAACCCTTTTCTCTGTCAATGACAGAGCAAACGTAAGGGAATCAGATATAGGGAGCTTTGTATGAAAATGGCAAGGCAAGGCTGTGGGGGTGAAAGGCGTCTGGATTTTAGCTGAAAACGGAGGAGAGAGGGAGGAGAGAGGAGAGAGAAAGAGAAAGAAGGGAGGCGGCGTGAAGAAGATGACGAGGAGAGGAGATTAGGGCTTCTCTTTTGTCCCAAAGAAGAAGAAAAATGGGTCGGATCGGGTCAACTGACGGGTATTGGGCTGATCTGGTTGTTGGGCTGCGTTTTGGGCCGTTAGTTGGCTGAGATTTTGTAGTCTTTTCTCCTTCAACTTAATCACTTTTGGGCTTCTAATTTAATAATTAGTACAATATATGTATTATGTGAAGATAAATAATAATTAGTATGTAGAAGGTAAAGGATTTAATAAAGTAAAATTAATTTAACGAGTACAAATCTTAGAAATGAAGCAATGACGAACCATTTAAAATTTGTGATAAAGTAATACTATTAATGTTGATATTAGAATAGTGAAAATGAAAGTAAAAATATTAATAGCAGTAGAAATAGTAGCGAAAATAAAATAAAATATTTAGATTTAATTAATTTAAAAGCCCAAGGAAATAAACTGAAATAAAGGGAGGGACAAAATTGTGTGTCAACAATCATATAAAGATATTGTATAAATAAATGTAAATTTATGACCTGAAAAAAGTTGTGTAAAACTGTTTATATTAAAAAAAATGCTTTTAATATTTCCGTGCATATATATTAGAAATTAGATTCTTTTTTTTCTTTTGACTACTGATTATTTCATTTCATTTCATCATATAAAAATAAGGGAAAACATATCTACATTTGAAATGAGGATAATATATGGCGATAATTGCAACATTAATTTCTACATTCCACCTAGCAATTGAATTGTGTTTGAACAACTGTATTTCTTACATGGCAGTGATTATTTTTCTAATAACATTTCTATTTGATTTCTAAGATTTTTTTTTTTTTTTTTGCTAAACAAACAACTTATGTTGTCCAAACGTCCCTCCATCTGTGTGCGAAGCTTGCTAAAGTATTTGGATAAGAGGATGACGGTGGATTATTTGGAAAGAAAAAAATAAAAAAAGAGAGATACTTGGGGTTCTTTTTTTTTTTTTTTTCTGGCATGGGCTAGTTGGGAAGAGAAGTTAGTGGAATTTCCTTTTCTGGAGTAAATTGCAAGTCAGGAATTTGGAAAAGAAAATAAGAGCTGCAGTTGACCTTCCAATTCCAATTACCTGGGTGGCTTTGCAAACAGGCCCTAAAACAATTGTCAATATGATCGTTGAAAGTTCTATTAAAAGTTTTTTTTTTTTTTCTTTTCATTGATAAATGATGTACTATATATAAATTTACTCCACGAAAGAGCCATTTAGTATCCGGCTCTCCTCGTTCCTTTTTTAGTGGTAACCTCAGGATCAGGAGATATTATTAAACCCGTAGCAATTTACAGGAAAAGTTGCAATAAAATAATGTGCAATTTACACGATTGCTCTTATTGGGGGTGGTTATTAATTTTTGCACCTCAAATTGCTAGTCTTTAATTTTTGTCTTTCGTCTAAAAATTCATGGGTTCCAGGTTCAAATCGATGTTCAGTCAAAAATTTAAAAAAATTCGCGAGACAGAATTTGCCTGCACAACTCTACCTTAAGGTTGAGAAAACTCTCTCTTAAGGCAGAGTTTGTTGTCTTATAACGCAGAGTTTGCCTTAAGATAGCAAACTCTCCTTAAGGCAGACTTCTTGCGAATCCAAAACTCTGGCTTGTGAATTTTTTTTAAAAAAATTTACTGAGC
This sequence comes from Lycium ferocissimum, assembly GCF_029784015.1. Taxonomy (NCBI): domain Eukaryota; kingdom Viridiplantae; phylum Streptophyta; class Magnoliopsida; order Solanales; family Solanaceae; genus Lycium; species Lycium ferocissimum. The sequence goes on along the minus strand of NC_081346.1, from coordinate 12,131,565 downwards.
GGGAGTTCGAATCCGGAATCCATGGATTTTTAGGCGAAGGGAAAAAATTAAAGACTAACAATGAGGGGCAGAAATTAAAGACCAGTAGTGCCTTTGAAAGGCAATCCTCTCAAAAAAATGTAAAATAATTTCTCAGTAGATTGAAGAAGAGTTTATTACATTATTTTGTGGTCTATTTGGCATAATAATAAACGTAAGTTTGATTATGTTGAAAATGAAATGTATTAATAGGATCTGGAGAAGAGTATTGTTTGATTTTTCCATACATGAATTGATTCAGTGTACATAACTTCCGTGTTTAATTGTATGGGAAGTGTCATCAGTGGCAATAACTTCGGGTAAAGAGAAAAAAATAATATCAGAACTGCTTTGTGAATTGATCATAAATATTTAAGCAACATATTTATGAATTTGAGTGAGGTTTCATAATTAGAAATTCCGGTTTAATTATATGGATTGATCGGATTTAAAATATTTCTTAAATATATTGTTAATATTAAAATGCTGAATTATAAATACTAATGGCAGTTGAAATAACTTATTGCTTAGGGGAAAAGAAAACTTATGTTGCCTATTGGTAATAGAAAATTGGGAAAATTACAGCTAAATAACATTCGACCATCTAATTTACAAAATATATACACAATGTATAGATAGTGAATAATGCATACTAGATACACATATACTATACATATCAATATATTATTTATATAGCTGAAGTGTATAGGCAATGTATATTTCGGCCATGTTTGATAAACTAGCTGGCCAAAATGTAGATAGAAACTCCACTGTATGGTTATCTCTTGTGACACCATCTGCTACGATTCCCTTTGCTAAATTTAAATGTATATGCTCTCAGTCAACACATATAAGATCAATTAGCAATATATGCCTGTGCAACATGTCTATTCACTTTAATTGGTCAGTCTTTAAGGTTCGTATTTTGAAAATAACTTTTAAAAACATTTTAATTGTTATTATATATACAAAATGTATTTTATGTACCATCACTTTAGTTGTAATTAAATGTCTTTGAGATGGAAAGAGTCGAACTTTTTTTTATCATTATCATGAGAATGAAAGTTGTTCATTGATGTAAAGAAAATTAGTAAGAATATGAGGGAAAATTAATATTTTGATTCTAAATTTTTTCTTTTAAATTCTTTAATATTTTATATGAATCTGACATGTTGATATCTATTTCAATTAAGTAACTATTCAGATCCAAACATAAAAACCATTTTGTTGTATATATTGGATTAAAATATTTTTATTAAATTAATTAAAAAATATATTATAATTTTTTATATTAATTGTTACAAAGAAATCAAAATTAGAAAGATATATGTTATATCATTAATCACCAAATTTTAGTTCTGAAATGAAAATATAAAGTAATACATTTTATAAATGTAAAGAAACAATAATCGGAGACTGTAAAGGAAAATAAGTAAAGTATTGACAATGAAGGAAAACGGGGATAAATGTCACTCCCTCCCTTTACTTTTACTTGTCGATGTTAACATATCAAGGAAAAAAAATTCTTCTTCTTATTTTACCCTTCACATTAATTATTCATTTTCAAATCATTTTCTGAGGCTATTGAGACTATATACCAATAAATATGGATATTATGATAAAATATGTACTTAATTTATTAATTTTCAAAGAACGCGAAAAGTCAAAAGTGAACAAGTTATGTGTAGGAGCATTAAAATAACTTTTGGTGCAAATTTGCATTGCTATTGTTCGTCCTCTCTTTACGTTTAAAGTATTGTCAAAGAAGGAAAACGGGGATAATAGAAATAGAAAAGAAGATAAATATAGAATAGAAAAATAGACATATATTTTTCGTAATGTGGCCAAGTAATATGGACGAAGGGAGTACTTCATTTTTATTAATTCTTAAAGAACATAAAAAGTCAAGTATAGTAATGTGACCAAGTAATATGAGACGGAAGGAGTACTTCATTTATTAATTCTTAAATAACGTGAAAAGTCAAAAAATGAACAAGTAAAAGTGCACGGAGAAAATAAATATGTGTCGGAGAGTTAAAATCGAAGTGCACACGTGTATACATGAGAAGAGAATAAATATTCAGTACTATGGCATATATCCACGTGAGATTTATTAATTATCAAAGAATGTGAAAAGTAAAAAATGAACAAATTAAAGTGCACGGAGGAAATAAATTTGTGTAGGAGAATTAAAATTGAATTGCATATGTCTATACATGAGAAGAGAATAAATATTTAGCTAGAACACGAAAATCAAAAGTGAACAAGTAAAAGTACACGGAGGAAATAAATGTGTCGGGGAATTAAATTTAAAGTGCATACGTCTATACATGAGAAGGGATTTAAATATTAAGTATTATAACACATGTCTACGTTAATATGGACGAAGGGAGTACTTCATTTTTATTAATTCTTAAAGAACGTGAAAAGTCAAGTATAGTAATGTGGCCAAGTAATATGGGACGGAAGGAGTACTTCATTTATTAATTCTTAAATAACGTGAAAAGTCAAAATGGACAAGTAAAAGTGCATGGAGGAAATAAATATGTGTCAGAGAATTAAAATAGAAGTGCACACATGTATATATGAGAAGAGAATAAATATTCAGTACTATGACATATATCCATGTGGGATTTATTAATTCTCAAAGAATGTGAAAAGTCAAAAGTGAACAAATTAAAGTGCATGAAGGAAATAAATTTGTGTAGGAGGATTAAAATTGAACTGCATATGTCTATACATGAGAAGAGAATAAATATTCAGCTAGAACACGAAAAGTCAAAAGTGAACAAGTAAAAGTGTAAGGAGGAAATAAATGTGTCGGAGAATTAAATTTAAAGTGCATACGTCTATACATGAGAAGGGAATAAATATTAAGTACTATGACACATGTCTACATGGGATATAAAAATAGTTGGATAAAGTGTACAAATTATATAGCTCATGATACAAGAATTTAATGCGGGTACAATTCGTGAAGGCATTTCGGTGGTACAAGGAGGGACTACTGTGTTCGTCCCTCCATGGCACTTATTATTTTTCAGTACTACGGCATATATCCACGTGAGATTTATTAATTATCAAAGAATGTGAATAGTCAAAAGTGAACAAATTAAAGTGCATGAAGGAAATAAATTTGTGTAGGAGAATTAAAATTGACCAAGTAATATATGTATCATGAGAAGAGAATAAATATTCAGCTAGAACACGAAAAGTCAAAAGTGAACAAATAAAAGTGCACGGAGAAAATAAATATGTCGGAGAATTAAATTTAAAGTGCATACGTCTATACATGAGAAGGGAATAAATATTAAGTACTATGACACATGTCTACATGAAATATAAAGATAGTTGGATAAAGTGTATAAATTATATAGCTCATGGTACAAGAATTTAATGAGGGTACAATTCGTGAAACTGTGGGTACAAGGAGGGACTGCTTTGTTCGTCCCTCCATGACACTTATTATATATAGAAAGAACACGAAAAGTCAAAAGTGAATAAATAAAAGTGCACGGAGAATTAAATTTAAAGTGCATACGTCTATACATGAGAAGGGAATAAATATTAAGTACTGTGACACATGTCTACATGGGATATAAAAATAGTTGGATAAAGTGTATAAATTATATAGCTCATGGTACAAGAATTTAATGCGGGTACAATTAAAGGAAACAAGTATGTGGTACGAGGAAATTTCTGTTATTTCCATGACACTTGTCAAAAGTGAATAAGTAAAAGTGCACGAAGGAGATAATTATGTGTCGGAGAATTAAAATAGAAGCGCACACGTGTATACATGAGAAGAAAATAAATATTTAGTACTATGGCATATATTCACATGGGATTTATTAATTCTCAAAGAATGTGAAAAGTCGAAAGTGAATAAATTAAAATGCACGGGGGAAATAATTTTGTGTAGGAGAATTAAAATTGAACCGCATATGTCTATATATGAGAAGAGAATAAATACTCAGTTAGAACCCGAAAAGTCAAAAGTGAACAAGTAAAATTGTACGGAGGAAATTAAATTTGAAGTGCATACGTCTATAAATGAGAAGAGAATAAATATTAAGTACTATGATACATGTCTACGTGGGATATAAAAATAGCTGGATAAAGTGTATAAGTTATATAGCTTATAGTACAAGAATTTAATGCGGGTACAATTCGTGCAGCTTTTGGTACAAGCGGAGGGGAGCCGTGTTCGTCCCCCACGGCGCTGCATACGTCTATAGATGAGAAGAAAATAAATATTAAGTACTATGATACATGTCTACGTGGAATATAAAAATAGCTGGATAAAGTGTATAAATTATATAGCTCATGGTACAAGAATTTAATGCGGGTACAATTCGTGAAGCAATGGGTACAAGCGGGGGGGAGCAGTGTTCGTCCCTCCTTGGCAAATATATAAAATACTAGCAATATATCGCACGGGCAGAACGTGTTTATTCACTTTAATTAACCAGTTTTTAAGGTTTGTATTTTGTAAATAATTTTTAAAAAATTGTCATTGTCATGACAAAGAAAGTTGTTCATTGATGTGAAAAAGAAAATTAGTAAGAAGTTGAGGGAAAATTAATATTCTGATCCTAGATTTTTTCTTTTAAATTCTTTAATATCTCATATATATACGGACAAGTTAATATCTATCTCAATTAATTAACTGTTCAGATCCAAACATAAGAACCATTGTGTTGTATATATTAGATTTTTTAAAAGCAAAATTAATAAAATATTTTTATTAAATTAATTAAAAAATATGTTAATAAGGGTAAATTAGTTACATTGTAATTTTTTATATTAACAATTATAGATAAAAAGAATTGTTATGAGAGAAATCAAAATTAGAAAGATATATTTTATATCGTAAATCACCAAATTAATTCTTAAATAACGTGAAAAGTCAAAAGTAAGTAATTGTCCACGTTAACATATCAAGAGAGAGAAATTTTTCTTCTTCTTATTTTATCCTTCACATTAATTACTGATTTTCAAATCATTTTCTAAGGCTACTGAGACTATAATACACTAATAAATATGAATATTATGATAAAATATATACTTCATTTATTAATTCTTAAAGAACGTGAAAAGTCAAAAGTGAACAAGTAAAAATGGACGGAGGAAATAAATATGTCGGAGAATTGTTTGTCCTGTCTTCACATTTAAAGTATTGAGAAAGAAGGAAAATGGGAATAAAAGTCGCTCCCTTTATTAGAGAGAAATAGGAGTACGATAGTAAAATACATCTATGATTTCTTAAGGGCCATGTAAAACGGAAAGTGGGCAAATAATATGGGACAGAGGGAGTATATATTTTACCATAATATTCATATTTATTGGTGTATAATGTCAATAGCCTTGGAAAATGATTTGAAAATGAGTAATTAATGTGAAGGGTAAAATTACTAATAATAAGAAGAAAAATCAACGTTGACAGTAAAAGTGCATGGACGGTGCATACATGTATACATGAGAAGACAATAAATATTCAGTACTATAACATATGTCCACATGAATTTAAAAAGTAGTTGGTTAAAGTGCACAATTTATTATCCACCTGGAATTAAAAGTAGTTGGTTGAAGTGTACAATTTATATAGCTCTTAATACAAGTACTCATTGCATGTACAATTTATAAAGCTTGTGGTACAAACATTTTATGCTATGTTCGTCCACTCACCACACTTATATATAATAGAAACTAGATGGTTTGTGCCCGTGTTAGTTACTACTGAGATGCAAATAAAGGAGAGATGATTAAACTAAATATTAACATAACATGGTTCATAATATATTAGATACATTTGTGGAACAAAGTTACAGGAGTAGTTTGCAGGAAAGACAAAAGTACAAAGATTGTAGGTGCTCCAACATTTGTAAGAGGTTGGGCTGAAATCTGAATTCTGGTAGTTGAACATAAGTATGCTCTTGAAAGATAAAACTCTTTCATGACCTGGGAACTTTCATGACCTGCGAAGAAATTGAAGGAATACACTTACATAATCTAGTAGATAGCATAGTAATACTGAACATAAAGTTTAAAGAAGAAAGTTAAAATCAGCTAAGAACTTGGCAGAAAAATTGGGATGTCCCTTTTTTCTTCACCCTTTGCTCTAAAAAATTGAGGATGGGGGTGTGGTGGTGGGTGTGTGCCATTGCCTTTCACATAAAGAACATCAAGGACTATTAACTTATATTTCTACCAATTCCTTTACAGTCTAGAACTTGATAATATGATCCAAGAATATAGAAATTCCGTACCTACCACAAAATATTGTGTGCATACTGGGCATTCATGTCTAGAATAGTTGTCTTTAAAATATCAGGATATGCTCCAACATCCTGCTTTGGTTAACAGCTTTGTTTCAGAGTAAATTCGCTCGCTTTGGTGCACTTGTTTTCGCATCCTTTCATATTCAATCATTCCAGTTCAAGAAGATTATTAAGAATCCATTCGCCTGACTTATGGTTGCTCACTCTTTTATTGGATTAATGGTTTGGATGTGATGCATTGGCAGTATTCTTTGCAAAGCAAAACTTGACATGAAATGCAAGCAGCCCTAGTTTGCTAGTCATTATTCGTTTTAGATGAAGAAATCTATGATACAAAAGAATAGGAAAGTACAAAGAAACATCAACCTAGAAGTCGCGGACATCGTTAAACATTCTATCTTCCACTAAAACTTCGAATTTTACAACACAGATTAAATACCACCACTTTAAGTCAAATGATCCAAGTTTAATAGCAAGACTCAAAGAAAAAACGCAAACGCGCAATCAAGACATTCACTTCAATATCTCAAACTGAACTCCAAGAATCCATACAACACACAAGCAGGAACAAAAGATAAACACAGAATGAAAAATCAAATAGTGCAGTGAACAAACTTTACCATTAGTACCCATATCACAGACCATGGAGTCCGAATCAGCACGAATAAGTGATTTTCGAGTCACTAACCGGTTTGACAATCGAGGACCACCAAAAATCAAGAATCCAGCTGACCCATTTGGGAAAACATGTTTCTTTCCAGTAGTAGAAGTTGCAGGACAACAAAAATAAGCTGAAGAAGTAGCCATGGAATTGAGCTTTACCTAAGAAAAAACACAGTAAACAAATTAGAAAACAACTTAAAAGATTAAGTGAACTGGCTAAAGGAAAAAATCTGTAACAGAGATAGACTTACTGCCTTCACTTCCTGGACATCCTACAATTCTTTTGTCATAGTAGTATTTAACAACGGTGCTTCCTACATTTAAAACATATTCGAATACTTGATCATGTTCCCACACATCTAATTGGAAAGATAACTTATATTTTTAGTAGCTATCAATGTAAACAATCTCTTCATACATAATCCTTTGTTTTTCGTGGATAAATGTGTCTGAAGACACATTAGCAGATTTCATCACTGACAGCAATACAATAATTACATTTCAGTGTGTTAAAATGTGAAAAAAAGGAAAAATCAAAGGAACGTTTTTAGTCACAACTGATTGGACATTGGAGTTTGACAAGTTTCTAGTGATTTTTGATAGGGTAAATGGTATTTCATTGATGGTATCAGTGTTAATTGTGTTATTCACACATTTACATGTGTTTTTTGTTGGTGCAAGAACTGCATTGCTTACAAGTTACCAAGTAGACCATAGTTTATTTGCATGTACAAGCTATGAATGAAATTAATCTTAATGGAGGTGTATCTATTCAAAAAATAAGGAATAAAAGAATAAATCATATAAAATGATAATATGCATTAAAAAAAAAAAAAAAAAGAACACTAACTAATGAAAAACACAAGAGAAGGAAGAAAGGAAACTGTTTCAGTTTTCTTTTCCAACACTGTTTCACAGTTCATAATTGAACTTACTAAACTGTAGTTCGGAGCAATTTCAATCAATTCACAAAAATATAAAAGATATTGTTTTGTCGGCTTTATTCCAAACAAAGTATAGTTAGAAAAAGGTTGATGATGAACTGATAATAATAAAAGAAATACTACAACTTTAACCTGAGGTCACATGGAATACACAAAGCATCTACAAAATGAGTACCCAACAGATACTTGAACAAATTGAAGCATGTATGTTAGGTTTTGCCCAACAGTATAAGTAATACTATTCATTATATGTCCCTACCATTGATCCGGTGATTTATTACAGGAAGTTCCCTTATGTATGTAACTCTTTAAATGTATCCTGAAATAGTAAGCAAAAGTGTGTGCGAACGAAAATAGCAGCGTGTCCTGGAATAGGCTTTTGGGTTCAGAGGAAGAACATGGCTGAACTGAATGGCTGGCAGTAAAATTTTCAGAGAGATGAGATATTCTCGCAGTATATTCTTCTCGACCTCGTCCTAGAGGTCTTTGCCTTTTTTTCCAGTTTGCTGTTTTGGGGTGTCATTTTGTTTATTTCTGTATGATTTCTTTGGTATTTATTTTATTCTTCCTGCCAAGATTTTTTACACTATTTTGGTACCAGGATATGTATGTTTCGTTGCCTTTTCTATTTGGGTTGTGTCTTATCATTCTTTTATTGTTCTGTCTTTCTTTATTGTTAGACATCTATTCTTCAAGCGTTTCATAAAGTTTCTTAATTAAAATTTAAACACGGGTAATCTTTACGTTTAATTTGTTCATATAGTACACACATCTATCAATATAACATGAAATATAAAGGACATCCATTTCTAGTGAAAGAAAAAGAGGGGGGGGGGGGGGGGAGAGAGAGGCATTGAGGCTTCCCAAATCCCAGATTAACCTCAGTCCATAACTGATAAGCATCAAAAATAAAATAAAAAGAGTTATGGACTTATAGGTGTAGATTGGGAATAATGAAGTGGTTTGAAGGCTATGGGATAGTATATGTTTTCAATTGCCAGAGGGCTTTGATTCAACATCAAAGGTAGTACAATAGAGTGGGTAATTTATATACTCCACAGTTAAATCAGCAGGGGAAAAAAAATGGTAGATCTGTAGCTAATACATTAATTTACAAACAAATATGATGTTAGAACCTGAAAATTGGGGAAGAAAGCAACATAGCAGAGACTGACCTTTATTCCATGACTATAGAAGTTACTGGAAATCTATGTACAAGCCAAAAATTGAGCAAGTTATAGTCAACACTTCATTTTCCTGCAAAACAACTGTTGATAAGTATTTAAAAAAAATTAGTGAGTAGTAGTTGTTGGGAAGAGGGGAAAATTAAGCAATCGGGTAAATATAAAGGATCACCAATATCAGTGTCTAGATGCTGAGCATAAATTAAGGGAAGTAAATGAAAAAGTAAATTTCCTAAAGATTACCAAACAAAGATCGCAAGTTTAAACCAAAATACTTGAGATGAAGTAGGTGAAACATCTAAGTGATAAATGATAAGAATTTTCGTTGTAATTACCTTTGTTCCATGAAAGCCAAAAGTGGTTGCAAAATTAGTTGGTTAACTTTTGTGTAAAAGGAAGATGATAGTTGTTAACGAAAATTTGTGATATATATCTATAGAAAGATTGAGAAGAAGAAATGTGTTGGTGACCTTCATTTCCTTTTCTTTGAGTTGTTGGCTCCGGTTCGTTTCATCTTGGTGATTCACCTTGTTCGGTTGGCGGGTTTGTTTTGTATCGTGGGAAGATACATGTTCTTTTTTCCTTTTCTTGCTTTCGATATTGATTGATGGTTGTGGCTGGTCTTTGGAGAGAGAATGAATAATGTTTTCCTTTTCAATGCCTGACTGGATATACATTTTTGAAGATGATGTGGATGAAGCACGACCAAATGGCTTCTTCACTTGAATTCTGAACAGCTTCTGGTCAAATTTGCTTTGGAAATCTTCCACAGGCAGGTTGTCATTCTAGGGGGAAAAAAAAAATTCGTTTAATTTTTTGAAAGTTTATTTAGGAGGTGATTATGTATAAATTGTTTTTTTACAAATTGTACCTCAGCTGAAACTCTTTCGTAAATCTCTGCTGCAGTAAGAGATAATAGTTTTTCTCCTTCTTTGTCCATAATCATCCCGATTCTACGGGAACGAGGCATCTTTGAGATTCACATCAAATCGACACCTATAGTATTATATGTATAAAAAAATTATTATTTGTTGTTGAGAGTAAAAAGATTTTTGCGGATGGTGTAAAAATGTCTACGAAAATAGATCCAAAAGTACACGGGAACCAACATACTCGCTTATTACAATTCATACGGTGAATTTTTCTCTTGGTTGTCTTGCGTACTTCTTGTCCACAGCTTGAACAATTCAAAACACAGAAAGACTTGAGGCTATTTGGCAAGGATATTTTTGCTTCAATGTAGAATGCATGTCCCTGTATTAGGAGATGAGACTAATGATTGTCAGAATAGACTCTAATATGAAACTATGAATAAAACAATGTACTAACGTCTTCCTGGGATTGAATGCTTGCAATTGGCACTACTTCTTCATTCATTGAAACGAGAGATGAGAGATCCGGATCCGGATGTACTCGCATAGTGAAAGAGGTAAGGGTTTCTTTGTTCGTGCGACCGTGCGAACAAAAGCTTAACTATTTAGAATATTAATTCTAATAGAAAAATAGGTAGAATATAGAGAGAAGTAATGTAATACCATGCTTGTAGTTGTTGACACTGTGGATAAGGTGGATCAATTTGTATTGTTGTGCTAAATTTTGTTGTCAATGATATACCTACATCAATTACATTACATGTCGATGAAGTTAATTCTATTTGCGATCAATTATATTGTTGTAGACATTATTAATTAAAATGTCAATATCTATTAAAACAAAACTTCAATACCATGAGAGTAAGCTCCAACATAGTGACAGATAGGGTTTAAATTCTTAAAGTTCATTTACGCTAACCTATTTCATACACACTGGCACATTGAGTTGGTTGTTCCTTGGCAGAAGAAGTAGAAAGTCCGTCTCTAATGAAGGTAGTAGTCGGCAATGGAATCAAGTTTGGAGGTTCAGGGGAAGAATCAATCTGCATGGAGTGGCTAGTAGAAGAATTTTCAGAAAGACGACGCCTTTTTGTAGAATAGGCTGCACGACGGCGTTCCAGTAGAGCTTCCTTTTGTTCAGCTGGCATTGCTCGATAAGCGATACGGCGTCTAAGGTTTCTTTCACTATTTTTGTCGGACATTTGACGTCAACCGTTTAATAGAGTTCTTTTGTTAAAACTGGAATTTTCGCAATCCTAATGTTTAATTTGATGTTAAAGCACATATGTCAATTTACCATAATATAGAATGAAAAGCGCAAGCATTGAGCATTATAACTAAACATATAGGACAGAAGAAATCGAGAATTTACCCCTGTCAGTCAGACTATTTTCTTGCTTTCTTCACTTGAGGAAATTTGACTTTGAAAATCCTGTGAAAGCTAAAGTGGTCGATAATTAATTTTCTAGAACAAACATTCTACTGAAACCAAACGATTAGAAACTCCGATAATTGTCACTACCACCGGAAAATAGAAGTGCAATAAAAGGAAAACAACGTCAAATGCTTAAAATCCACAACCAAACAGAGCAGCAAGAATAAAATAAATACCAAAGAAATCATACAGAAATAAACAAAATGACACCCCAAAACAGCAAAACCCAAAAAGAAAAAAATGAAAGGACAAATAGACCGACCTCTCGAGAAGGCAAATTGACTCTCTGTTTCAATTTCTTGGCAGAGATATGAGAAAGAATAGTAGAGAGTGAAGACGATGACAGAATCTGCATACTTAGAAAACCTTAAAAGAACGCCAAAAATTAATTTTGAAACAGGAGAATAAAAAGTAAATTAGCAAGTTCCAAATGCTGCAAGTTAAGTCCCACTGTTTATCTCAAGCCATAGCAAACACATGCAGCACAAAGAGCAACTTAATGGAAATCAAAGTAGATCAAACCCGTAAGTTTTGCTCTGAAACACATATATGATTAAAAAAAATAATTAAAAAGACGCAAAGAAATATCCATTCCCCCTCCCTTTTTGCAGCTAGGAAAACAAAAATCACCTGTGAAAACCACCAAAAACGTAGCAAAAAGGAAAGAGGAAAAAGAAATAAAACACAGGAGAGATAAACAAAGAAAGAAGAATAAGAATCTAAGCAAACAAAAGGAAGAAAAGATTATGAAAGAAGAAGGTCACCTTTTTCTTGTCTCAGAGAAGGAGCACTTTTCTGGAAAAGAACAGTCCAGAAGCAGTGTAAAAATGAAGGTGAAAGATAATTGTATGGTACAGTCCAGATGGGTCTACAATTGTACGTTGTGTCTTTGTACCATTGGTCCACCCCATTTTTTTTTTTTTTTTTTTTTTAAATATGGATCATTCCAGATTGTTGTAGAATACCGATGGATCATTCCAGATTGTTGTAGAATACCGAAAATACCCCTGAGGACCAAAGCCACATTTACTGAATTACCCTTGGTCGTCCAAGGGACTCATGCTTATTAGATAGTTATTATAAAAGTTAAATATAGAAATATGGTAATTGCAAGTTGTTTTCATTATTTTAAAAGAAAAATTCAAATGGCTAATATAATAATGCATTATATGACCAGGTTCAATGTCTCCTCTATATAAAGAGCAGACGTTTATAATGTCCTAAAAAGACGACGGACAATTGAGCAATGGCTGAGGGTAACAGCAGCAAGTCAACTAACCCAGCAATGGATCCGGATCTGGATAACCCGGATCAATCGGGTCTGGAGCTTGCCCAGTTTGCAGCGGGTTGTTTCTGGGGAGTGGAATTGGCTTTTCAAAGGGTTGAAGGAGTAATGAAGACTGAGGTTGGGTACTCTCAGGGAAATGTACACAACCCGAATTACAGGCTGATTTGCACCGGAACCACTGAACATGCGGAGGTGATTCGGATCCAGTTTGACCCGAATGTGTGCCCGTATTCCAATCTTCTTTCTCTCTTTTGGAGTCGCCATGACCCCACCACTCTAAATCGCCAGGTATATATCATACTCCTTCCGTTTCAATTTATGTGAAACTATTTGACTGAATACGGAGTTTAAGAAAGGAGAAAACACTTTTAAACTTATGGTGTTAAATGAGTCATATACATTTTGTGTAGTTATAAATGATTGCATAAAGTTATATTGTTTTTAAATATAAAAAGGGTCATTCTGTTTTTGCACGAACTAATAAGAAGATAGATTCACATAAATTGAAACAGAGGACTACATGACTACATCTTCATCTCAAGGTTTTATTTTAGTACTACTAATTGACTACTTTTTCATTTTAATTTTTTGTCCTTGGTGAATTTTCATTCTCTTTGTCCCATTTTATGTGACATTGGTATTATTTGGGTAGTTAAATAAGTAGTCTTTTTCAATTTACTACAATTTTATCAAAAAAATTTAAATTATTTTGAATCATTAGCTATGTTGATTTCTAGTACCTTTCGTGAAGTTTTAAAATATGTAAATATAAAATAAAAAAATTTGAAGAATCTATACTTGAATTTAGCTAAAATTAAGTCTTTTGATCCTCTTACTCGGAACTCCTTCGCATAAATTGGGACAGAGGGAGTATTTAGTTCCAATAGTTTACTCATAATCCTGTAGTATTGGAGTTTTGATTGTCACTTAATTTTCCTCCCCTGAGAACAAATATTAGTTTTTGAAAGCTCCCCTGCCTTAAACCCCACAAGTTATTTAACTATGCTTGACAACCATGAAGCCTCAGGTTCATAAATCACTTCCTATCTATCCAAGTTTTGGTGAACAGAGTTATTCGATATCTATGTTGGTGGGAGATAGCAGGTACCTCATAGGATTATCGAGGTGGCTTGGACACCACGGTTATTAAGAAAAACAAGCATAAAATATTTGTGTGTTCCCAATTTCCATTGATACAAATTGTCAAATTTTTTCCACTCGTCGATCATTACCTTAGATAAGAGGGTATGGAGGACTCAGATTAGGGTAGAAGGCTAGTAGATAGTAACGTTTATCCTTTCATATTAGTAGTCACATTATCGCGATATAAGTTCTTGTGCTTTGATTTTGCTACTATTTGTTATCCGTATTTTGATTATCTTATTTTATCGTGATAGCCACGCTCCTTTAAAAGCTTTGCTTCATCATGGCTTAGTTGCTTTAGTGGATTTGCATTTCCATATCGCTTTGAATCTCTTGGCCTTATCTGACCTCTTTTTATGCTTTTATGCTTTCTATTGAACCGAGGGTCTTTCGGAAACAACCGTCCTACCTTGGTAGGAGTCAGGTCTGCATACACTCTACCCTCCCCAGACCTCACGTTGTGGGATTTCACTGGGTTGCTGTTGTTGTTGTTGTTGTTGATCATTAGGTTTACAATGCCTTTTTGTCAAGCGTGAGTACCTTGATAACAATAGCAGTGCTCCAACTAGAGCCTGCAATGATGATAGTGTTGGTATTACTTATAGATTATACAATTTGGTCAACTTTTCATGATCCTTCCTTAGTTGTGATTTATAATTGCAGCTCTGAATCTAATTTCACTATGTGCCTAGTCTTTAAGTTCGACATAGTGCATTCATATTGCTAACAGAAGATAAGAAGTCAATGCATCAATGTCATTCTGTTTGTAGATCAAAAGAAGTGAAAATCATTATATTTAATTTAATTTTCATTTGGAATGGCCTATTAAGGAGGAAAGGGAGGTTTTTACTGGGAAATTAGCAGAAACAAGTAGTCATCACATGGAACTGAAAAATCTATTAGTTTCTTCTTTCTTCTTGCCCTATTTTTTATTTCCTTTTGGGATCAGCAATCGAAAGGAGTTCCTCATGGGGCAGACTTATTGAACTAGCATGATCATCTTAGAATATATCACATGGGTGTTATTGCAGGTTGTGTTGTTGTACCCTTCACCCTCCGTTTCTTTTTAATTGCCTACTCAATATATTTTTTGTATTCGTTGAGTGTGAGTTTTTGCCACTATATACCAAGAGCTTAACTTTCACAAAGAGCAATATATAGATCTCATGATGATGGTTATTGCTAGGGTAACGATGTGGGAAGGCAATACCGCTCAGGAATATACTACTATAATGATGCTCAGGCTCAACTGGCAAGGGAATCGTTGGAAGCTAAGCAGAGGGAATTTACGGATAAGAAGATTGTCACGGAAATTCTTCCTGCTAAGAGATTTTATAGAGCTGAAGAGTATCACCAGCAATATTTAAAGAAGGGTGGGGGCGGAGGTGCCTGTCAGTCGGCTGCAAAAGGCTGCAATGACCCAATAAGGTGCTATGGTTGACATAGCAAATCTTTGTATGTCACAGCAACTATAAAAGAACTTGCTGGGCATTTGTCGTGCTTATTTTTTTCTTAAATAATATGTTAATGGATCTTGATATTTCTTATGAGTACTTGCTCTCTTGAATCAAATAACTAGTAGTCGTAAATTATTGACCTCTGCCTTTATATCTCCTTATTATCCAGTACCTTCACTTTGTTGCTTTAGTCACAGGAAGATGGAAGTGAAGTATATCTTAATTAGTTGAAATCTTAAGTGAGGTAATTTGTGCTTGGAAGCAATAGCAAGCATAGTAATACCAGTGAATTTTTATCCTTTGGTCCTCCTGTAGTATTAAACAAGTATATGCTCAATTGTCTACACGACAAACATCTTATTTAGAGGAACATGTTTAACAGGAAAGGTAATATTCGTCAAATCAAATTCCAATGCAGTCTAAAGAACATTACAGCTTGACACTGTGAAAATAAGTGCATATTATGTAAATTGACATGTTTCTGAATAGATGCCTAATACTTGCATAGAGACAGTGTACGAGGCTGACTGATGTAACTTAGAGTTCATCCTTAGGTGCGGTTGCAGGAGATCCTGTGGGGTTGGTTGATGAAGTCTTGATGGGGTAGGATGGTTGCATTGCTATACCACACAACCCCTCTTTAGCATCAACCTCGCGCTGCATCCTAATGTACCCCTTTTCTCCCCATTCAGGTCCCCACGAATTCTTCACGATCCAGTATTTGGTTCCATCGAGGGTTGTACCATAGCCCACAATTGCCACTCCATGGTCCAGCTCAGTACCACATTCTCCAGTGAATACGCCCTGTCGTATTTACAGCTCATAAATATTCATAACTAACAATAACTTTTGAACTTGATAGACAATGGTGTATCATTTTTACCTCTGAGTAGAACTGGAAGTCAGAACCTGAAGCTTGTATAGCTACAGAAACAGGCTGGTTGGCTACTGCTTTAAGCAGTGCTCCCTCATCATTTTGAGGAACATCCTCGTGTCCGTCAATTGATACCACCGGAGAATTCCTCTGGTAGTAGAAACAAGACTGGTAAGAATCCTACTGATTTAACCTTTGTTGCTTAGACTCTTCAAAATTGTTGATGGGTGCGTGTCAGATCCTCTAAAAGTAGGCATTTTTGTAGTATCTGACACGGGGGAGGCAGCATTTTTGGATAGTTTAAGGAACATAGGATTTAACCATTTCTCAGTTAATAGTTTGATGCAACAGAGTCTTACCTTTTGAATGTCACACTTGCCATCTTCAGCCATGTAAGGATAGTTCTTCTCTGTATTGATGCCTCCCTTCTTCTTGATGAACTCAAATGCCATGTCCATCAACCCTCCATTGCATCCTTGGTTTTGTGTAGTGTCACAGTCAACAAGTTCTTGCTCTGATAAAGATACTAACTCCTTTGTTTTTATTTGGTTTATCCCCTCTACTGCCACCACAGTTGAAAATGCCCAGCAACTTCCTATAACACACAAAAAATCTTCCATCAGCTAGCTATCATATTTTATTTGTTTATACCTTTTATATGTTATTATAACAGATAATGCAAAATAGCGAGAATGACATGTTATACACTTAGGGTGTGGCCTAGCGGTCAATAAAGTGAGTAAAACTAGTAGATACAAAAATTCCTTCCTATCTGTCCGAGCCTTGGTGGGCATGCAAAGTTACCCCTTTTCTTTGTTGGTGGAGATAGCGGATATTAAGTGGAATAGTCGAGATGCACGTAAACTGGTCTGAACACTATCATTATAAAAGAAAAAGATAAATTACGTGTAATTTCTTACCACAGTGGCCTTGGTCTTTGACAGGAGTAACAGCACCTTTCTTCCTCCAGTCAACAGAGGGAGGGACATTATCCTCGTTGGCGTACATGAAAGTTCCATTTGCTCTCGAAGCTCCAAAAAGAGTACGATGATGCTTAATCTTGGAACCAGCATAATGGTGTCTGAATTCATGGTTAGTCATGTCTGCAAACTTGTTCAGTTTCAGCTTATAAGGCTTATCCTTCTTGTTGAATTTATGAACATAGTGTACATTGGCCTTAAACACATTGAACCTCTTGTGTTTCTCGTCAAGACTCCTCGACACAGTGTGATGGCTTCTCCATCTCTCATACAACTCCCAGAATTTCTCCTCAGTCTCCAATTCCTTCTCGTGGAAATCGAAACTCTCCCCGAGCCTCAGTAACAAAGCTAAAGAGAAAAGGACTAGAAATAACTTCTTCATTTTTAATGATTTGAATCAAGATGGGAATTTAGGGACTATGAAGAGGCCTTTTATAGATGAAGTTGGAAGAATGATACAACTTATAATAAATAAAACAAGTGAAGGATTACTTATGGGAATGAACAACACTCAACAATAATAGAAGAAGAAATGAAAATGGGTTAACAGAATTATGGAGATGAAGCAGTGAGTCTATACGCTTTGCCTACACAAGCAACGTATTTATAAGTGTGGTTTTGGATTTTACAGACTCAAAACATTTTTTAACTGATAAAGGAGGAGAGAAATGTGACTTTCCTAGTTATGAAATGGTTTATGCAGTATATATGCAATGAAAGGTGAAAAAGAGTTTGCAAGTTGAACACGTTAACGTGTTGGTATTAAAAGAGAATGGCAAGCGTTAGTTATATTGTTAGACTTTGTGATATTATAGCATGAGTTGTATGCAGCAAGTTTGGAGAATAACTGCTTTCTGTGATAACTGAAATTGCGATTTCTATTGGAAAAATGTTTTTTTGTTGAGGAAATATAAAAAGGTCGGCCAAAAAAGATAAAAAGTTTCTTGCGGCAAGAAATGTCTTTAATTAGCCCATGTGCGAGGTTCATGCAGTTTCTCAAATGATTTCCTATATCTACTTACAATTTTATAAACGAAATTAATTATATAGATCTCTCTTATGTCATTTTTTTGTCATATCATGTGAAAAGATCATATAACCAAATAAGACTAGACCTTCCATAGGCGTTTAGGGAATTACTGATTGACAACCTCAGGCATAGGTCGGTAAATATTTATCTACACTCAATGTTTATACTAAATCAAGTAATTCAACTTTGGTAATTAAAAATTAATTGATTAGTACCTATTATTTCATTACGGTTAATGCATGCATAAAACACATATCTTAAATTATTTCATGTAAACATCTAGTGCGAGATTTGACTTGGCCCAGTTTTTTTTTTTGTGTTCAATGATTCGGTTTCGATCATGTAGTTGAATTCAACTATCCTTAACTCACTTTGATCCAAATTATTTATCTTTTAATGTTCTTGCATACGCCAAAGGAAGACATTTAATATATTAATCATAAGATTATTCGTCAAATTACCTTTTATCTTTCTTAAATGTCTTACTCTCTAATATTTTACTAATTGATAGAAAGAGTAGATCTGAAAAAGTAATAAATGATTTTTTGTTTTTCCTAAGTGTTACATATTAAAAAAATAAATTGATTTATCAAAATGAAAATTGGCTAGACTTTTTTTTGGATTGTATTGAATGGTCTTTAATTTTTTTTGAAATTATCCTTTACTCATTTTTGATCCAGAATTGGCCCAACTTATGCAATAAGTTAGAATTGCAGGGCAAAAGTTGGGATTCGCAAGGCAAACTTTTTAAAATTTTTGATATTTTTAAGGCCTAACTTTTGCCCAAAGTTAGGCCTTCAGTCAGAGGTTTGCAAAATTCCAGTAATTTTTTTCCCCCTTAAGATAGAGTTTGAAACCCAACTTATGCCTTGCGGATCCAAACTTATGTCTTGGGAATTTTTTTTAAATTTTTGACTAAGCAGGGATTCGAACCCAAAACCAAGGAGCTTTTAGCGAAAGACAAAAATTAAAGACCACCCCAACGAAGGACAATCCTGCAAATTGCCCGGATCGGAGTATATATTAACTAGAACAAGTGAATTTCTGTTAGTGTACATGATGTAATATAGAGTATTTGAGCCTCTTTATTTTAGGCTTTAACTTTTCACATATTGAAAAGGAGAAAAAAAGTGGAAAAGTTAGCACAAAAAGTGGCCAATGAGGTCACATGATATAGTTCGTCCAAACAGAGGAAAACTTTGCTTGCATACCTACTGTTGCGTGTAAACGCGGCTTCTGATGCTTAATTAGCTGCCTTAATATGCCTTAGCTTTTAATTAGTTGCCTTAATATGCCTTAGCTTGAATATCTGTTTTAGGCAGATTTATGAAGCAACGGCACCCTGAAAACCTGTTATAGCTTTGTGGTGCGTACGTAATATTTAGGTAAGTAGCATTGATTTATAATACTCCCTCTATCCAATTTAGCTCCTTTCGAATTTTAAGTTTATTTTAATTTATTTTTATTTCTATTATTTTTAATTTCTTTTGATTTTTTTTTTTTCTCTTTCATACACTTTTTAAATATTAAATTATTAATTATTTTGATTTATAATTTTTTACGTCATTTCAAAATATGTAAATTTCATTTTAAAAAATAAAGATTTCATGTCAGAAGTCAAGATTAAATTAAAAATTTTGATTTTCGAAATCCAAAATATGCCATACAAATTGGGTGGAAGGAGTAATAATTTACTTACACGTCAACATGGTCCGAAACTGTATCGATTATAAGGCTTAATTCTGGTCTCACATCGGTATTTATTTTGTAGTATTATTTTAAAATGGTTTCCATCTATTGTAATATATCTCCATCATTTTCTTAAGAAACTAAGTATTACTTACATAGGAAACATTTTTGGAAAAAAATATATAATGTCATAATACTCATCTATTAGTGTTGCTTTCTAAAAAAAATAACACCTAGACTACTATTAGTGTCTGCTTATAGTTTATTTATTTTTGTCGTCAGCTAAGTTGCCTCTGTTCTAAGTTTTCAAGAGTAATCAGTCCGCGATGATTCTAAGCCTATGCAATCACAACATGACAACACCAAGCATTTACGTAATTGATTAGCTATCATCTTTCTTCCTTACTAGTTTGAAGAAGCTTCTACTTTGATAGTACTAAAAGATTCTTTGTGGAATTTGATTCTTGTTCCTTGTTAGAGAGGATAACTCTACTTTTACGTTTTGCCATATCATCTTGCATTTTTTATTTTGTAATGTTATGACGCTCTTTATTACGTAAGTAATAAAATATTTCAAATTTACGTTTTAAGTAATATTAGAACTTTTTAATGCCTACATCACAGTTTTTGAGGATATATGTGGATAATGTTTTCTGCCCTTTAACCGAAAAAAAAAAATCTGCTCGATTACTCCTCAATTAATGTTATCTTAGATTGGTGCCATTTGTGCACGTTTATCTTCAATTTTTGAAGTTTTTTTTTTTTAAAAGTTTTATACCAATTAATGACAAAGTAATTAAAAGAATTAACTAAATATAACGGTCAGATTTTTGTATTTTTCTTTTAATGTATGGTTATTGATTGTTTGATTTAATCAAATAAGGAGTATTTATTGATTAATTGTGGTACATCTTTAGATATTACATGAATATCAACTTTTTTGTCAGTCAGCCATTTAGACGAGGATATGGAAATTATAACGATACTGAAGGATATTGAAAGTTATTTTAGAGAAAATGAATATATTTAATTACTAATAAAATTGATAAAAGCATATTAGAACAAAACGACAATAACAAAACCTGCCAAATCGTTTTTTTAACTTCTTTATCATTATGAGACTTAAGTAAAGAACAAATCTCAGCCATCGAAAATACCCATGAGTTGCGATAGCATTGAGAGGGGGGCGGGGGTCGATCGGAATGGAGCAGTACAACTCAGATTGCGACAGTTCGACTGGCAAGCAACATTTTTAGCTCAACATTAAGAGCATTTATGCCGTTTTGAATTGCTTATACTTATGTCGAGGATCTATCGGAAACAGCCTTTCTCCGGCGTAGATGTAAAAGATCATATGCAGTACTGACATACAAGAATCCACTTTGTGGGATTCAACTGGGCATGTCGTCGTTGTACTCAAAATTTCTGAGCATGAGCATACACATGAAAATTCTCACCAAGAGATAAAGAGAAGACCACTTTATATATAATCCCTTTCTCATTTCGCCTTGCCCTAACCCCCAATGTAATTAAAAAAAAAAAAAAAAAAAGGGCCACCTTTTTTTTCCACGAATAATGAACAGTGCATAACGCATATCCACAATCCAATCAATCTCAACTAAAGATCTCTATTTTTTCAGCTTAAAAGATAATGTACGTAGTATTTACAATGTCAGCCCTTTTTGTCATGATCTTTGGATGCAGGACGCCCATTTATGGCTTGACAATCAATATGATGATTAATTTTGTGCTTTAAACAACTAAAATCAACAATGACACTCAAGATCCTGACTGCAAGCTGAATATCTGAGCAATCTATAACAAGTCGATCAATCATGTCACTACTCAACACACTGGAGCATATGGAACTTGAAGTGATATCATGACCAAATACATATGATTCCACTCTTATCTGAGGTAGCCAGAGGTTTACCAAGACCGCTCCATGAACAACAAAGTACAGACGATGTGTGTTCTTTCAATGTGCTTACCATTCTAGCATTTGATACTGACCAAATATGAACAGATCCATCAGCAGAACCAGCTGTAACATAACTATCATCTGCACTGATACAGGACCTGCTCCAATTTGATGCAACTCGGTTTGCATTTGCTCTGAAAGTGCCACAAATTTCAAGGGTACGAATATCAAATAGATTGTGCAAGTTGTCTCTCCCACTGGTTAATATCATGTTTCCATTTCGAGAGAGCGAAACTGATGTAACAGCTTGTGAATGTGCAGCAACTTCACTCAGAAGCTTGCCTGTTTGAATATCCCATAATCTAAGATTACCATCGACATGACCGGAACAGACAGTCAGTCCATCCATACTAAACGACAGGCTGTTACAGTTACTGTGAAAGATAATAGTGTTGGTGCAGTAACCCTTCTGCAGATCCCAAACTTTTATAGTGCGATCATATGCAGCACTCACCACATGGCGGCTTGAAAATTTGCTAACATCTACTGCACAAACTTTGTCTATGTGCCCAGTAAGAGTATGACGTATCCTGCCTGAATTTGCATCCCACACATACAAGTTATTTGAACTACTTGCTGCTATGATGAATTTGTTATCATGTGTAATGGAAAGATCAAGGACTGAACCCAGACAACCATAAAGACTGTTGGTTAATGATCCACTTGTAGTATCCCACATTTTAATTGCCCGGTCCTGCCCACCGCTTATCAATTTACTTGAGTTATACTCAAAAAGAATCGAGGCACATCCACCATCATGGGCGGGGATCCTCTGCTTGCATGTACTAGGAATGGAAGACTCTACATAAAATTCTGCACCATCTTCACTTTGGCGGACCACACCATCCACTTGTTGACGAGCAAGTTTCTCTATACTGGCAGCCTTGACCTTGTCAAGCATATCTTCATAGAGAGCATTAGCCTAGCACGAGAAAAAATAACAAATAAGAAAATGCAAGAGAACCCATCCATGGGTAAATCATTGTAAAGCATATAAAATAATACTGACCGAAAATACAGTTCTCTAACCATACTATTCTATTAGGAGATATGGGAAGATGATCATTGGTAGTTCTAATGGATTAGCACAAATTGTCAAAGATTCGAATCCTGTTCAGATTACAGGATATATTCGCAGTAGAATAACTTGCTAACCACTAGCAGTTCATCCAGATTTCAGAAACTTTGCATTACTCCGACATGAAATAATTATTATGAAACGAAAATATTGGAGATGCCCCTTTCATGAAATCCTACATCAATCACCACCAGCCACTCCAGCATGATGAAAAGTAAAATGTTGAGCATCTGGAGTTACAGTATGGACGCTTTCTTTCCCAATATTCAGAAAACCACAAGTTGATACAATTTGAGCAACCATAAAATATGATACTCCTTTATCTTAGGGTGGCTTTATGTCATTCATCTGTCCACATCCCAAAGGCAGTAGATTAGACTAAAATATATAAGCTTCTAAAGTAAGCGGTAGTTCTTAATAATTTTTTTCTTTCATTTTTTTTCCATTTTTGGTAGTAGTTCTTCATCTTTGAAGTAAGTGAAAACCACATGGAAGACCAAGGTTCAAATCCCAACAGTGACAAAAATACGCTAGGTTATTTCTCCCATCTGCCTAAGCTTTGATGGGCAGAGTTACTCGGTACCTATGTTATTGGGAGGTACCAGGTACCGTTGGAATAGTCGAGGTGTACACAAGCTGACCCAGACACCACCATTATAAAAGAAAGAATGTGCCACATGGATGGGAAACAAGGGCAGTAGTTGAAGGCTATAAGAACAAGGTTGAGGGTTATATTAAGTGTAGAGAAATCTCCATGACGACAAGTTTACAGCAACAAAAGCATGTATCTTAGCTCTCTTAACAGTATTGAGGCGTGATGAAAACTCAATTTGTACGAACAATCAGAGGTTCAAAATATTTTTTTCCGAAAATCAATCAGAGGTTCAAAAGAACCACAAATAGGAAAGCACACAAAGGATAAGCAGAGAGAATTACTCAATACCTCGTTAAGGCGTTCAGCATCCTGCATCTTCTGCAGCATCCATCGGTCAACCAACGTTTTATTTTCTGCCTCAGCATTGTTTGATCTCAGAGTCATTGCTTCAAGTTGTGCTTTAAGGTCCTGGTGCTCACCCATAAGCAATTCCAAAGCTTTAGTCTTTTCCTCAAGAAGTTCAGTTAAACGTGAGCATTCATCTCTGCAAGCACACTCATCAAAGAAAGTGATAGAGCAGTTAAATTACATCCTGGCATCCAAACTAAACTAGTTGAGCTCACCTTAGGACATCAGAAGCTTGAAACAGAACCAATACTTCTTAAAAGGTCATAATATTACTAAAGTTTTTGTCCAGCTAATTCTAATCAATCCCTAGTCTGTTCCTTTATTTCTGTCATTTTATTAATTTTAGTGTTCTTTTTGTAGCAAAGGGAAGAGTTTAATTTAGGATGACAATTGTCTTAGGAGGATGAGAATAATACCTTGCTTGATTTAGCTCGTTTTGAAGGTCAGTAATGACAGTTTCCTTCTCTTGAACTAAAGATTTTGACACCCTGGATTCAGCTACTTCCACCACAAGCTGCTCCGACAGTCGTGATTGAGCTTTGTAACATTGCTGAAGTTCCGTCTCAAGATTTTCAGCTTTCTCTTTCCACTCTGAACCCTAAAATCATAGGAACTACATAAGCGCGGAAATAACTTTTTCAGCAACATATAGCTTGAAGATGTTAGAAAAATGAGATGAGATTTTTCTGGATAGTCTTTAATTTAATATTTCCTATTTTGATATTTGCTTAGTTTGTAAAGGAATGGTGGTCCTTGTTTTATGGAATATGTCTTGTAAGAAAGTACAATAGTGGTTGGATAGGTAAGGTGTTCTACTAACTTTTGAAATGTATTATGTAGATATATGTGTGTATGTCTTTTGGATATGAAGGAAAAGAAAAAACACTTCTGTTGAAACTTATTCTCTTCCTCTGAAGTTTCAAATACTAACAGTGGCATCAGAGCCCTTCTTCTTGAGGGATCTGTGAAGGAAAAAAGGAAAAAGGTTTTTCTTCAGTTCTAAGGTGAGGAGAGCTAAGCAGCAGTAACATGGCTTCCAACAACTTCTTGGCTGTAGGTCCTCCTATGTTTACAGGGGATAATTATCAGACATGGGTGATAAAGATGAAGGCTTATCTCAAAGCTTTTAGTTTATGGGAAACAATTGAAAGTGAAGCTGATCCTCCTCCACTTGGACCAAATCCAACTGTTGCACAGATGAAGATTTATGAAGATCTGAAGTCAAGGAGACCAAAGGCTCTGACATGTCTTCATTCAGCACTCAGAAGTGATTTTCACAAGAATAATGGCTTGTGAGACACCTATAGAAGCATGGGAGAAGCTAAAAGAGGAGTTCGACGGACGTGACAGAGTGAAGACTGTCAAACTCCTAACTCTCAAAAGAGAATTTGAGATGTTAAGGATGAAGGAGATACTGAGAAAGACTACTCTGCCAAACTTTTGGAGATTGTAAACAAAATAAGATTGTCTGGTGAAGTCTTTCCAGATTCAAAGGTGGTGGAGAAGGTGGTGGAGAAGATGATGATAAGCTTACCAGCAAGGTTCGAGCCCAAGATTTCAGCAATAGAGGAATCTTGTGATTTGAAGACTTTATCAGTAGCAGAACTGACCAGCAAGTTGCAAGCCCAAGAACAAAGATCAAGTATAAGAGATGAAGAAGTAGCAGAAGTGGCATTTCAAGCAAAGCATAAAGGCAAGCAGCCTGCGAAGAACAATAAAAGGATGGAAGGAGATAAAGTAGCAAAGGGAAAACATGGAAGGAATCTTCAAAGAAAGGGAAGTTTCCACCTTGCAACCATTGTAAAAGAACAGTCATCAAGAAAAGTACTGCTGGTTCAAAGGAAAGCCACCCATTCAATGCAGATTCTGTAGAAAAATGGGTCATATGAGAAGAATTGTAGGGTCAAGCAGAATCAACCACAACAAAACCACGTGCAGCAGGCAAATTTTATTGAAGAGTCAGAAAAGAAAGAAGAAAGCTTGTTTATGGCTTCTCATGAAGAAAACACAACCAACAAATCCACATGGTTCATAGATAGTGGATGTACGAGTCATATGTCACACAATGAGCTTCTGTTTCACACACTTGACAAGTCAATTAGAACTAAAGTGAGGATGGGAAATGGTGAAACGGTAGAAGCACATGGGAAGGGTTCAGTTGCCTTTGAGACTAAACAAGGTACAAAATTTATACATGATGTGCTGTATGTTCCATTGTTCCTTGTTTAGCATGTAATCTGTTATAAGTGTTGCTCAAATGATGTCGAAAGGTTATTCCTTATTTTTAAGGGCAAGCATTGTTTGGTTTTTGACTCTAAAGATAGTTTGGTTGTTAAAGTAGAAATGGTGAATAAAATCTTTCCTTTAGACGAGAATCTTGATAGTGCCAATTTTGCAAGTTTGGACGAGTCATGGTTGTGGCACAAAAGATATGGCCATTTTAACTACGCTAGTTTAAAGTCTATGTATGAAAAGAGCTTGACTAAGATTTACCTGAGATCTCATGTCAAAAGAGGTTTGTGGTTCATGTCAAATGGGTAAGGTACACAGGAAAGCATTTCCTAAAGTGCTACCTGGAGGGCAACTGAAAAACTTGACCTACTTCATACTGATGTGTGTGGACCTATGCAAACACCATCTTTGAGCCAAAATAAAATATTTCGTGCTCTTTATTGATGACTTAGCAAGGATGACTTGGGTGTATTTTCTGAGTAACAAGTCTCAAGTATACTCAGTTTCAAGAAATTCAAAGCTTTTTTGGAAAGTCAAAAAGTGGTTGTAAGCCAAAGGCTTTGAGGTCGGACAATGGTGGAGAATACACTTCAAATGAGTTCAATAAGTATTGCGAAGATGTGGGGATTGATCACAAGCTGACAGTAAGCTATGCACCCGAACAGAATGGAGTCTCAGAGAGGAAGAACAGGACTGTAGTTGAAATGGCTAGATGTTTGTTGCTGGAAAAGAAACTACTGCAAAGCTTTTGGACAGAAGCTGTTCATACTTCGGTGTATTTGTTAAATAGGCTGCTGACGAAAGCTGTGTATGGAAAGACTCCTCTTGAGGCATGGAGTGGAATAAAGCCATCTGCCAAGCATTTAAAAATCTTTGGTTCAATATGCTATTCTCATGTCCTTCAGTCAAAAGATGCAAACTTGAACCGAAAGGTGACTTGGGGATTTTTATTGGATATTCATCGCAAGCCAAGGGTTATAGAGTTTTCAACTATCAGACAAGAAATATTTTCATCAGAAGAGATGTAGTCGTGGATGAGCATGCTTATTGGAACTGGGATAAGCAGCAAATTGAGCAAGAAAATGCGGTTTCTCAGAACTTGCTTCCGCTGCCTGCGACACAATCAGTTGGCTCTGAAAATCTGCAAGAAGATGAAGAATCACACGGGGAATCCTCACTTGATTCACCAATTTTGAAGACAAGGTCCCTTTCTGATATATACGAAAGGTGCAATGTTGCAATCTTGGAACCAACTAGCTATCAAGAAGCATCAAGACATGAAGTTTGGATTGAAGCAATGAAGGAGGAGGTTGATATGATCGAGAAGAATCACACTTGGAAGCTGGTTGATAAACCCAGAGACAGAAATGTTATAGGGGTGAAATGGGTTTATAGAACCAAGCTTAATCCAGATAATTCAGTTTATAAGTACAAAGCAAGGCTTGTTGTGAAAGGTTATGCGCAAGTTGCTGGTCTGGATTATGGAGAAACATTTGCATCTGTTACGAGACATGATACAATAAGGCTTCTATTTGCTTTGGCAGCTCAATCAAATTGGAAGTTGTATCATCTAGATGTGAAATCGGCGTTCTTAAATGGCTTGTTGCAGGAAGAGATTTATGTTGACCAGCCAGAAGGCTTTCAAGTTGCAGGAATGGAGGATAAAGTCTACAGACTACATAAGGCATTGTACGGATTAAAGCAGGCTTTCGAGCCTGGTACAGTAAGATTGATGCTCATCTCATTCATTGTGGCTTCAAGAGAAGTGAAAATGAAGCCACTTTATATGATGTGCTTGTGGTGTCGCTCTATGTTGATGATCTTCTGTTAACAGGAAGTAATGAAGCTATGGTGAATCAGTTCAAGCAAGAAATGGAGACCAAGTTTGAAATGTCGGATTTGGGTGAAATGACTTACTTTCTAGGAATGGAGATTCATCAAGCTACTGATGGAATCTTCATTTCTCAGAGAAAATATGCATGGGATATTCTTAAAAGGTTCAAGATGGAAAGGTGCAAGCCTGTATCGACCCCACTGGTTCACAATGAAAAGATTTCGAAGTTTGAAGGAGGTGATAGGGCTAATCCAACAGTTTATAGAAGTCTAATTGGTAGTTTGCTGTATTTGACAGCAACAAGACCTGATCTTATGTTCGTGGCAAGTCTTTTGTCAAGGTTCATGCATGCTCCAAGTTTAGTTCATCTTGGTGTCGCTAAACGAATGTTGAGGTATCTCAAGGGAACCGCTGATTATGGTATTTGGTTTAAAAAGGAAAAGCAGGGGCAATGATCGGTTATTCAGGTAGTGATTGGCAGTGGCGGAGCCAGAATTTTCATCCAGGGGGTTCAAAAATTCCAAAAGGTAAATATACGAAGAAGTCAGGGGGTTCAACATCTACTATATATACATAATAAAATAATTTTAATTTTGAAAATATACTGTAATTTTTCGCCGAGGGGGTTCGGATGAACCCCCTGGACATAAGCTGGCTCCGCCCCTGGTGATTGGGCAGGAAGTGTTGGTGATATGAAAAGCACTTCTGGTCCTGGATATGCTTTTACACTTGGTTCAGGCATGTTCTCATGGAATTCAAAGAAGCAAGAGATGGTAGCTCAATCTTCTGCAAAAGCAGAATACGTCGCCGCCGCTGATGCACCTAATCAGGCTCTATGATTAAGAAAGATTTTATGTGATCGGGAGCAAAATAACATTGAAGCAACTGTCATTAAGGTTGACAACAAGTCAGCAATATCTATGGCCAAAAATCCAGTGCAACATGGTCGTAGCAAGCATATAAATGTGAAGTTTCACGCTATCAGACAAGCGGAGAAGGATGGCGAGGTTAAACTTGTTCATTGCAGCTCAGATCAGCAGATCGCAGACATAATGACCAAAGCTCTTCCTAAGGGGAAATTTGAAGTTCTAAGGGCTAAGCTGAGAGTATCCAAGAAAAATCTCAAGGAGGAGCGTTAGAAAAATGAGATATATTTCCTATTTTGATATTTTGCTTAGTTTGTAAAGGAATGGTGGTCCTTGTTTTATGGAATACTTCTTGTAAGAAAGTACAATAGTGGTTGGATAGGTAAAGGTGTTCTACTAACTTTTGAAATGTAGTATGTAGATATATGTGTGTATGCCTTTTGGATATGATGGAAAAGAAAAAACACTTCTGCTGAAACTTATTTTCTTTCACTGAAGTTTCAAATACTAACAGAAGAGTAGTGACTGAGTGAAAAATATTCCACATTCACCGATTGTAGTTAAAATTTCTTTGTAGGAAGCTGCAGTTGGTAAGTTTAACTTGCATCTCATTCCTTAATAACCATATTAAGGGTGATAAGTAAATACTACACCATGCATGCCAAGTGACTCACCACCTGGCGAAAACTAAAAAATAATATTAAATATATTACACAACATTCTTAGTCTTTAATTTAATATTTCCTATTTTGATATTTGCTTAGTTTGATATTTGTTGTTCGCGGATCACATAGTCTTGATAGACGAGACTCGCAGCGGAGTCAACTCTAAGCTAGAGGATTGGAGACAAACGTTAGAGTCTAAAGGATTCAAGTTGAGTAGGACCAAAACAGAGTACTTGGAGTGCAGGTTCAGTGGTGTGCCTCAGGAGGCTGACATGGGAGTGAAGCTTGGTACCCAGGTCATTCAAAAGAAAGGAAGTTTCAAGTATCTTGGGTCTATTTTACAAGAAAATGGGGATATTGACGATGATGTCACACATCGTATTGGTCAGATGGTTGAAATGGAGGCTCGCTGAAGTGCCTTTGTGTGACAAGAAAGTGCCACTAAAACTTAAGGGCAAGTTCTACAAAATGGTGGTTAGACCGACTGACGGGCAGAGTGTTGGCCGATCAAGAACTCTCGCGACGGAAAATGAAAGTCGCGAAAATGAGAATGTCTGCGGTGGATGTGGGCACACTCAGAGAGATAGGATCGGGAATGAGGACATCGGGGACAAGGTGGGAGTGGCATCGGTGGAGGACAAGATGCGGAAGTCGAGGTTGAGATGGTTTGGGCATGTGAAGAGGAGAGGCATAGATGCCCCCGGTGCGGAGGTGTGAGAGGTTGGCTTTGGACGGTTT
The DNA here is from genome assembly GCF_029784015.1 of Lycium ferocissimum. Lineage (NCBI taxonomy): Eukaryota > Viridiplantae > Streptophyta > Magnoliopsida > Solanales > Solanaceae > Lycium > Lycium ferocissimum. Next base: position 12,101,310 of record NC_081346.1, on the reverse strand, counting down.
TAGGAGAGGCAGAGGAAGGCCAAAGAAATATTGGGGAGAGGTGATTAGGCGGGACTTGGCTGCCCATGTTTCGGATTACCGAGGACATGACCTTAGATAGAGGTTGTGGAGGGCTCGGATTAGGGCAAGGCTGGTAGGTAGTCTCGCTTTTACGCATCGCACTAGTAGGGGCGTAGCTTTTCTACCTTTATTGCCCTATGTTTCTGCTTTTATGTGTTCGTCTTGTCTCTCCGTGTCGTTTTATCATGACTTCTTGCCCTTGTTTTTTCTCATTTTCGCATTGCTTTGATTTGCCTCTCGGTGATCCGACTTTCTCTCCTTGTTTTCTTGTTTTCTTTTTGGTAGGAGGCTTTCGGAAAGCCTCCTACAAGGTGGGGGTAAGGTGCTGCGTATTTAACCTCCCCGGACCACACCGTGGGATTGTTGGGTATGTTGTTGTTGTTGCTTAGTTTGTAAAGAAATGGTGGTCCTTGTTTTATGGAATATGTCTTGTAAGAAAGTACAATAGTGGTTGGATAGGTAAGGTGTTCTACTAACTTTTGAAATGTATTATGTAGATATATGTGTGTATGCCTTTTGGATATGAAGGAAAAGAAAAAACACTTCTGCTGGAACTAATTTTCTTTCTCTGAAGTTTCAAATACTAACAGTGGCATCAGAGCCCTTCTTCTTGAGGGATCTGTGAAGGAAAAAGGAAAAAGGTTTTTCTTCAGTTCTAAGGTGAGGAGAGCTAAGCAGCAGTAACATGGCTTCCAACAACTTCTTGGCTGTAGGTCCTCCTATGTTTACAGGGGATAATTATCAGACATGGGAAGATAAAGATGAAGGCTTATCTCAAAGCTTTTAGTTTATGGGAAACAATTGAAAGTGAAGCTGATCCTCCTCCACTTGGACCAAATCCAACTGTTGCACAGATGAAGATTTATGAAGATCTGAAGTCAAGGAGACCAAAGGCTCTGACATGTCTTCATTCAGCACTCTCAGAAGTGATTTTCACAAGAATAATGGCTTGTGAGACACCTAAAGAAGCATGGGAGAAGCTAAAAGAGGAGTTCTACGGACGTGACAGAGTGAAGACTGTCAAACTCCTAACTCTCAAAAGAGAATTTGAGATGTTAAGGATGAAGGAGATACTGAGAAAGACTACTCTGCCAAACTTTTGGAGATTGTAAACAAAATAAGATTGTCTGGTGAAGTCTTTCCAGATTCAAAGGTGGTGGAGAAGATGATGATAAGCTTACCAGCAAGGTTCGAGCCCAAGATTTCAGCAATAGAGGAATCTTGTGATTTGAAGACTTTATCAGTAGCAGAACTGACCAGCAAGTTGCAAGCCCAAGAACAAAGATCAAGTATAAGAGATGAAGAAGTAGCAGAAGTGGCATTTCAAGCAAAGCATAAAGGCAAGCAGCCTGCGAAGAACAATAAAAGGATGGAAGGAGATAAAGTAGCAAAGGGGAAAACATGGAAGGAATCTTCAAAGAAAGGGAAGTTTCCACCTTGCAACCATTGTAAAAGAACAGTCATCAAGAAAAGGACTGCTGGTTCAAAGGAAAGCCACCCATTCAATGCAGATTCTGTAGAAAAATGGGTCATATGAGAAGAATTGTAGGGTCAAGCAGAATCAACCACAACAAAACCATGTGCAGCAGGCAAATTTTACTGAAGAGTCAGAAAAGGAAGAAGAAAGCTTGTTTATGGCTTCTCATGAAGAAAACACAACCAACAAATCCACATGGTTCATAGATAGTGGATGTACGAGTCATATGTTACACAATGAGCTTCTATTTCACACACTTGACAAGTCAATTAGAACTAAAGTGAGGATGGGAAATGGTGAAATGGTAGAACCACATGGGAAGGGTTCAGTTGCCTTTGAGACTAAACAAGGTACAAAATTTATACATGATGTGCTGTATGTTCCATTGTTCCTTGTTTAGCATGTAATCTGTTATAAGTGTTGCTCAAATGATGTCGAAAGGTTATTCCTTATTTTTTAAGGGCAAGCATTGTTTGGTTTTTGACTCTAAAGATAGTTTGGTTGTTAAAGTAGAAATGGTGAATAAAATCTTTCCATTAGACGAGAATCTTGATAGTGCCAATTTTGCAAGTTTGGACGAGTCATGGTTGTGGCACAAAAGATATGGCCATTTTAACTATGCTAGTTTAAAGTCGATGTATGAAAAGAGCTTGACTAAGGATTTACCTGAGATCTCATGTCAAAAGAAGTTTGTGGTTCATGTCAAATGGGTAAGGTACACAGGAAAGCATTTCCTAAAAGTGCTACCTGGAGGGCAACTGAAAAACTTGAGCTACTTCATACTGATGTGTGTGGACCTATGCAAACACCATCTTTGGGCCAAAATAAAATATTTTGTGCTCTTATTGATGACTTAACAAGGATGACTTGGGTGTATTTTCTGAGTAACAAGTCTCAAGTATACTCAGTTTTCAAGAAATTCAAAGCTTTTGCGGAAAGTCAAGAGTGATTGTAAGCCAAAGGCTTTGAGGTCGGACAATGGTGGAGAATACACTTCAAATGAGTTCAATAAGTATTGCGAAGATGTAGGGATTGATCACAAGCTGACAGTAAGCTATGCACCCGAACAGAATGGAGTCTAAGAGAGGAAGAACAGGACTGTAGTTAAAATGGCTAGATGTTTGGGCAGAAGCTGTTCATACTTCGGTGTATTTGTTAAATAGGCTGCTGACGAAAGCTGTGTATGGAAAGACTCCTCTTGAGGCATGGAGTGGAATAAAGCCATCTGCCAAGCATTTAAAAATCTTTGGTTCAATATGCTATTCTCATGTCCTTCAGTCAAAAGAAGCAAACTTGAACCGAAAGGTGACTTGGGGATTTTTATTGGATATTCATCGCAAGCCAAGGGTTATAGAGTTTTCAACTATCAGACAAGAAATATTTCCATCAGAAGAGATGTAGTCGTGGATGAGCATGCTTATTGGAACTGGGATAAGGAGCAAATTGAGCAAGAAAATGCGGTTTCTCAGAACTTGCTTCCGCTGCCTGCGACACAATCAGTTGGCTCTGAAAATCTGGAAGAAGATGAAGAATCAGACAGGGAATCCTCACTTGATTCACCAATTTTGAAGACAAGGTCCCTTTCTGATATATACGAAAGGTGCAATGTTGCAATCTCGGAACCAACTAGCTATCAAGAAGCATCAAGACATGAAGTTTGGATTGAAGCTATGAAGGAGGAGGTTGATATGATCGAGAAGAATCACACTTGGAAGCTGGTTGATAAACCCAGAGACAGAAATGTTATAGGGGAGAAATGGCTTTATAGAACCAAGCTTAATCCAGATAATTCAGTTTATAAGTACAAAGCAAGGCTTGTTGTGAAAGGTTATGCGCAAGTTGCTGGTCTGGATTATGGAGAAACATTTGCATCTGTTGCGAGACATGATACAATAAGGCTTCTATTTGCTTTGGCAGCTCAATCAAATTGGAAGTTGTATCATCTAGATGTGAAATCGGCGTTCTTAAATGGCCTGTTGCAGGAAGAGATTTATGTTGACCAGCCAAAAGGCTTTCAAGTTGCAGGAATGAAGGATAAAGTCTACAGACTACATAAGGCATTGTACGGATTAAAGCAGGCTTTCGAGCCTGGTACAGTAAGATTGATGCTCATCTCATTCATTGTGGCTTCAAGAGAAGTGAAAATGAAGCCACTTTATATGATGTGCTTGTGGTGTCGCTCTATGTTGATGATCTTCTATTAACAGGAAGTGATGAAGCTATGGTGAATCAGTTCAAGCAAGAAATGGAGACCAAGTTTGAAATGTCGGATTTGGGTGAAATGACTTACTTTCTAGGAATGGAGATTCATCAAGCTACTGATGGAATCTTCATTTCTCAGAGAAAATATGCATGGGATATTCTTAAAAGGTTCAAGATGGAAAGGTGCAAGCCTGTATCGACCCCACTAGTTCACAATGAAAAGATTTCGAAGTTTGAAGGAGGTGATAGGGCTAATCCAACAGTTTATAGAAGTCTAATTGGTAGTTTGCTGTATTTGACAGCAACAAGACCTGATCTTATGTTCGTGGCAAGTCTTTTGTCGAGGTTCATGCATGCTCCAAGTTTAGTTCATCTTGGTGTCGCTAAATGAATGTTGAGGTATCTCAAGGGAACCGCTGATTATGGTATTTGGTTTAAAAAGGAAAAACAGGGGCAATGATGGGTTATTCAGATAGTGATTGGGCAGGAAGTGTTGATGATATGAAAAAGCACTTCTGGTCCTGGATATGCTTTTACACTTGGTTCAGGCATGTTCTCATGGAATTCAAAGAAGCAAGAGGTGGTAGCTCAATCTTCTGCAAAAGCAGAATACGCCGCCGCCGCTGATGCACCTAATCAGGCTCTATGATTAAGAAAGATTTTATGTGATCTGGAGCAAACTAACATTGAAGCAACTGTCATTAAGGTTGACAACAAGTCAGCAATATCTATGGCCAAAAATCCAGTGCAACATGGTCGTAGCAAGCATATAAATGTGAAGTTTCACGCTATCAGGCAAGCGGAGAAGGATGGCGAAGTTAAACTTGTTCATTGCAGCTCAGATCAGCAGATCGCAGACATCATGACCAAAGCTCTTCCTAAGGGGAAATTTGAAGTTCTAAGGGCTAAGCTGAGAGTATCCAAGAAAAATCTCAAGGAGGAGTGTTAGAAAAATGAGATATATTTCCTATTTTGATATTTTGCTTGGTTTGTAAAGGGATGGTGGTCCTTGTTTTATGGAATACTTCTTGTAAGAAAGTACAATAGTGGTTGGATAGGTAAAGGTGTTCTACTAACTTTTGAAATGTATTATGTAGATATATGTGTGTATGCCTTTTGGATAATGATGGAAAAGAAAAAACACTTCTGCTGAAACTTATTTTCTTTCACTGAAGTTTCAAATACTAACAGAAGAGTAGTGACTGAGTGAAATATATTCCACATTCACCGATTGTAGTTAAAATTTCTTTGTAGGAAGCTGCAGTTGGTAAGTTTTAACTTGCATATCATTCCTTAATAACCATATTAAGGGTGATAAGTAAATATTACACCATGCATGCCAAGTGACTCACCACCTGGCGAAAACTAAAAAATATGAACTTTTACAAGCCAAGAGAAATATTAAATATATTACACAACATTCTTAACATTTGCTTTTTTCTTGAAAGTCAAGAGAGTCGACAAGAATACTCTGTAAAACATTTTATGTTTATCATGTCATAACAAATAGGAATACAAAGAATTAGAAAACTTTCCTTATTTGATTAGCTCAAAGCTCTTTTATGTTGTTAACACTCTATTTAACAAGAGATTTTCTCTTTTCTTTTCTTGTTTCATATGGTATCAAGTTCTGTATCCCGGAACTTAGTGCCCCTGAAGTCCTCCGCTCATGGTGTTGAGGTTGTTGAGTTAGCAGTCCATGCTAGTTGACATGTCAAATTAACGGCTCATATTCTCCCAATCAACATCATATTATCATCTCTATCATTTTGTTAGCATTATGAATTGAACAATGATCTGGTCATGCTGATAGCATAGATAGTCTTTGTCATCAAGCTGGTAGCATGCGTCACCTCAGATTCAGTCATTTTTGATGGATGCATAATCGTGCCATGGCCAAGTCAGTCTCATGGTAGTGCAAAGTCAGTTTGTCTCATGACTGGATTAGATTCTTTGAGGGAACATATTAAAAGTCACGGTAATCATTAACAACATTACATATAGATTTTTTGTTAATGTAATTAAGAATCAGAAGAACTACGGAAGTTTCCTTATTTTATTAGCTCAAACTCATGCACAAAGAGCTCTCTTGAATGTTGTTAATCACTCAATTCAACAAGATTTTTTCTCTCTTTGCATAAACATTAATGTCACTATACGTTCATTTTTCTATTCTTTTAACTTCTCTTTTTTTTTTCCTGTTTTATTGCCTACAAGGAGCTGGACGTAGGTGGTGGCCCGTAACTCATTAGGAAACAAGGTCCATCCACCTGTAACTTGGTCTTAAGACACTACCAAAATCAAGTTGTTTTGCAACACCAGTGTTAGCAGAATACTTGAATGTTTAAAGCTCAAACTTACAAAATATTGTATAAATGAATCACGTTCGTTTCAAACAGTAAACAATACAAGACTACGTAAAAGACTAGACGAAAGATCCATCTAAGTTGAAAATTTTGGAAGTCTGCCATGATCCCTATCAGACATAAAACCAGGGAAATCAACTAATGTACAAACCTATTTACGAACGACTGTAAACAAAATTTTAATGAAATTCTCTCTACATGGTATACACTTGTAATTTTCCTGTCAAACAAACAAAATACAGATGAAAATGCCAAATTGGAATACGTCCATTAAAATTAGATTAACTTCTTGCAAATCCTTTCCCCACAACTTATTCACTGCCTTTTTTTGTTTTTTAAGCAATCATTCTCTGCCTACTAATGTTGAAAACATCCATACATTCTGTTTGTGCAAATAAAAACAAAAAGCTTCACCGAAAATCATTAGTGTTGACAAAATTCGGAAACTTGCGTGCAGTACATATCATCATCATTACTCAATAAAGTCATAAACCATGTTAAACAAAAAAAAAAAACTAAATCAACCAAATTACGGAATCGGAAAAAATATTGGGAAAAATAAAGAATAGAGGGCACCTGCAAAACAAGAGGCCTATTGAGGGCAGCCAGGGCAGGGGCATGAGCTCCTTCTTCTACTAAATGCCGCTTTCTTAACGCCTTTATAGCATGCTTTATTGCTTCTATTCCAACTTCTTCATATGACCTAACACACACACACACACAAAAAAGAAAAAGAAAACTTCAAATTCAACTGAACTGGGTATTAGAAAAGCCTCAATATTAAAATGATTACAACTTACATATTTGATCAATTGTTGAATCACAGAGAGTATCTACAAATTGTGAGTTTAATCTTTTTTGTTTCTGTGGGTTCGCTTTGAATTTTGAGAAGAGAACATCGTTAGGGTCACAAGCTGACGTTGATCATTTTGCTTACAAATCATGCCACGTTGTCACGTCAGTACCACGCTGAGTCGGGTCGGTTGCCCCGTTTTGTGGTCAATTTTCCATTTCGATCCAATCGCAAGGGATACATGAAAAACTGAATGAAGGAACAAAATGGAAAAGAATTATCCTTTTCTTTTGGTTGAAAATTTTATTTGATACTCCCACTCAATTTGTTTAGTGGAGTAGTTGATTATGTTTAATTTTGTTATTTGCTGAGAAATAAGTGAGATGATATTTGACTTTTATAAAGTTTATGTATAAAGTAGTAAAGGATTTATACTATTTAAAATGTACTAGAACTTTCTATAGGAAAATTGTTTGATATCCAAAAAATGAGGATAACCATGGGTGGAGGTGGGGCTAGTATCTTATCATAAGAAAATCTTATACGAGATTGGGTTATAGTCAATCACGTCGAAGAGCGGACATAAAGTAAATTAGCCATGACTAACAGATAAAAAATATATTCACATTTTTTTGTATATTTTCATTGACGTCAAATCAATGATTATAGTATGTGCCATTCACATTTATTTATATCACTTAATCATAGTTAATTACTTCATTTTTTTCATTCTATATCTTAATTTAACTGAGCTCGAAATTTAAGAATATTAGAAATACTTGTATAACAACCAAATTAGCTTTCAAGTGGAGCAAATAACAAAAAAGGTAAAATGGAAAGCATCACCGTTTATGCTTCGCATGAAAATACAAGAAAAGTTAGTTGGTCATTGCCTTAAAGGTCTTCTTCTAAGAAGGCTTGCAGTAAATAAATAGTGGTCCTACTTGCATACTAATGTAGCAATAAGCCCATCCCGAGGTGTAATTTGTTCACAAAATCAGAAGGTCTTCTATGTAATCCCAGTTCCTTTTAGACTTGCCTAATTGTTATACATTTTAATATAAAGAAAACTGCACGTTTGAGCAGATTATGGTGCTGAATCTCAGCAGAAGAACATTGTATTGCAAACATTTTTGTGCAATTTTGGCAGCTGAGGCCCCTCAGTCTTCATAATTTCTAACATCTGAGCCGAAGCCAAACGAGCATAACGAATCGGAGCCACTGCAAAGACCAAAAGATGACAACTTAGTTGGCCAATTACTTCCTATTATGGGGATATATAATAAGAGAATAAGCAACCTATTTTAATCAGGCCACTGTATTGAGAACTAGTCCATACCTTCATATATAGAACTGGTGCATCTCTGAGACCTAAAATGTTAGCCAAAATAAAAACAATTAGAGGAGTTAAAAAAAAAGAGGGTAAAATCCAGGCATAACCACGGGGAACTTACACATAGCATAAACAATGGACTAGTTCCTGCACATTATCGGACGAGAAGCCAATCTCATCCAACAGAACAAAGTAGTGAATTGGCCTGCTAGTCCCCTGCATTATGTTTGGCACATTATATAGTGAATTCGGGAAGAAGATAAACAAAAGATTTCCTGAGAGGACTATGCATGTCAGTGCTAACACAAAGTTATGTTGAATTTTACTGAAAATTTCATATAACAGATAATTTTGTTGCTTCAGATTTTTTGTCAAAAATGGCTAATATAATACTCACAACTCTTGCTGCATGTGCACACATGTAGAAGTTATTATACAGAGGGTGACAAATTTTAGTATCGACGACTGTGCCTGCCAATAGAAAGTAGAGTTTAACAACGTATATATTTAATGCTATACTGGTGTTTTTACTAGTAGTTGTAGGCATTTGAAAGCTCACCAGGAGGAATATTGTCACTGGAATTAGCTTGGAACAACTTATTGTGGTGTCTTCTTTGTGCAACAATCAGAGTGAATTTAGGAGACCAAGTCTCATCCAGGAACTTACAGGCCTATACTTGTCATAAAGAGGAATAAGAATCTCGAGCAACAGAATCTATATATGCCTTGATCAAAAGACTTAACAGAACAAACCTTAATAATTTCCTCCATTTCGCTGATAATTTGCTTGAATTGAGATTCATTTAAACCATGTCTGAAAAGAAAATTTTACATTAGCAAATCCTTTTCCAAGTCTATGAGGTTCAGATATGTAGAGTAACATCAATTAAAGATTTTGCACCTGAATATAATGATCTGTTCAGGCCTCCTGTTCCCGGAGCTAGCATAAAAATCCATCAGCAGCTCCCTAATACAAACAAAAAAATATGTAGCCTGAGAAGCTTTGGACGACCTAAACCAAACTCCCGATATGAATCCCAACTATCATCCTCCATGTACTTTATGCTTTTTAGTCCAGGCAAACCAGACAGGACATTAAATGAAGGGTTCGAGAAGGTGCAGGAAAGAACCGACACCTGATTATGCCTGTGTCCTCGCTATCTGAAACTGGTCTAAAGAGTGAGTGTATAGTCTCAGTCTTTGGTGGTTGGGTGCAAATAGATGCTCTATAGCAAGAAATCATCGGCCACTGTCTAGAACCGACCACCTAATGCACAAATATAGGGAGATTACTATCAAATTACAGTAAACTTGAGTGTGCAAATTATCTTGTAAAACTAGATTATTACAAGAATAGGACTTACTGCAGCAACGGAGGGTAAATCTGACCGTGAAGACGGGGCATGTGTAACACCCATTGCTAAGATCATTGTAGGAACTTTAGAAACCAAGGGAATAGTCTGTGAAAGTTCAGCTGATAACATAGAATTCAGACCACCAACCTGCATGAAAAACAAAGATTAGAATTTTTACAAGCTATCAACATATGTAAATTAGCGGATTGCGTCCCTTACTTTTGCATTAATTTTTAAGATAACACTAGCAAGATAAGTTTCATCAGCTCTGTTCTTTGCAATGCACTGGTTACGAATTCCGAAGTTCATTAGGCACCTTTTCTTCCATGGACCTAAGATATCAAAATCATATTTGAGTCATAAAAATACCAATAAAGTGAGAATAGTATATCTGACTGGATATATTTCTACAACCATATAAGTTAGAGAACTTCTTAGGAAGAAAGCAGAAAAGGAATCGAGGAGGATCCTTGGGAAATTTCGACAGTATTTGTTCAAACATCTTCTTCACTCGAACAGAACCCAGTTTCTTCTTATGCTTAGCATTCTCTTCGAACACAAATTCCGGGGGACGAATGTTCTGCAACATAGACAAATTTTTATGTTATTCGGTGAATAACTAAGAAAGTTTTGCATGTATCAAATGTCTGTGAGAAGTCATTCATATCACCATTCCCTTTGTTGCACCCAATTTCGTCATTCCAATGCAGAAAGCACGTACATCATAACCAGTAGAGAAGTTCACCACAGCCCAAAATTCAATGCCTTTTGGCTCTACAAATATCTGCACGAGAGGTTAATGATGTCCTCTTCAATCAGAACATTAACATTTAGATAAAATTCTGTGCATCACCTTGTCATTAAAGCTCCAGCGCGAAAATCTTGGAGCGAGATCTTGCTTGTTTCCCACTCTCAACTGAAAATTGAGTCAATTATGAACTATCTGATGTCAAGCTATAAATAAATAATAATTTTGAAAAAGGAGATTAGATGTCACAATAAGATACTACCTGTGGAGGAGATAGAATTCTTCCTCCTACTTCAGTAAAACATTTATTAATTGAGATTCCAAAAGTGCCCAGCATGGGGTCTGTGTCATAGTTGTTGGCTTTAAGTTCCTATCAGGTCAGGAAAAATGTTTCAGCATTGTGTAACCTAATTCTGAAAATATGGTCAGTCAAAAAAAGTTGGTGAAGCTACCTCATTTAAATGTTTCATGAGTTCCATCGGCTTTTGGCTGGACTTGTTCACTAATAAGGATCTTTGGTGTACCGATAATTCTTTTTTGTATCGTTGTAACGAAACCAATGAACAGAGCTAATGAAATATTCAAGATATTACATGATTTTTCCCTCTCCAAAAATTGGAATAACAAGAAAAACGGAAGCAAATAAAAGCTACCACCTCAACAGGAATGAACTGGGGATGGAGCTGACTCCCCACATTGATGCATGGCAAGTTTGATGAATAACTGAGTCCTATTCCGAGTCTCCTCACAAAATAATCATAAACAGTCACCTCAACAGTCTGGACATTATGATTATCGGATCCCCTCAGTTGCAGAAGAAACCTGTTCAATAAACAGCATAATGGCAAGAGAAACAAATTATAGGATATTGAAGATAAACAAATAAAGCAACAAATTAGAAGCTGAGAGCTTACTTCTCCTCTTTACATCGCCTGTTGCTAAGTCCAGTGATTTTGTGTTCTCTATTGGAGTGTGATAGCTTAATTCTGAGATTTTTCAATATATTTGCCTGCAGTGGTAGAAACTAGAAAATTACACAAACAGTTTCAGCAAATCCAAGAGAGATGTTGAAAGCTGAGGCGACCTTAGTCCAGTCAATTTTGAAGGGGTTATCCACATTTTGGTTGGCCATTAGAAAGTTAACTAGTGGACCTGGCTGTACAATTGCTGTAGTAGATACATCTGTCCAGGTAAGGCTAAAAGCATCACTAAAATCGCTACAAATGGTTAGAAATGAACTTCAAGGACCCAAAGAGAAGTGCATTAGCTTACCAAGATTAAAAAATAATCCACCTTGAACAGATTGGAAACTTGAATGGAAACCTCGGCATCCAAGGATACCACCAGTCAAGTCCATGAAGTTTTTCATCTCATTTGGGAAGTACGATTGGCAGAGCAGAAGGCAATTCCTGTCAAGGACAAAAAGGGGAAAAGAAAGTCAAGATTGATTTGAGATGGCCAGAAATAGCATTTTGATGGATTAGTATGCACCTTTTTGCATTAGAGTGTTGCAAAATGGTGTCTAATGCAAACAGAACTTCATTATTTCCCGATTTTACTCCACGCGGCCCATCAAGCATGGACTGAAAGGGGATGTCGGATACAAACTTTATCTGGACTTTGAACGTTTTGTATCGGGATATGATCTTCTGCCTCTTTTGATCACCTTCATTTGATTCTCCATTGCTGAGGTTACCATCTGTCTTGCTCCTAAAATGCAAAAAGAAAATAAAGAGCCTTAGAGAAAGAAATGATTCTACATGAAATATTACACATTTTACGATCGAATGAGATGCTTAAAGCCTTTATGTACCTTTTTGATGTTGCAGAATCAAGAACGACTGTGAAATCTTGCTTGTTCTGCGGCAGAGGACTAGTTGTGAATAAGCGTTGTTGCCCATCAGAAGCAAATGCTTGTCCTCCTAACTCAGGGCTGTATATCTCCCAGAGTTTATGAATCACTTTTCTAATTAAGTTGCTCCTAGTGACGGGGTCCCCATTTTCATAGTAGACGTTAACCTTTCATGAATTAAAGAAGTCATATTTAGCTCTGCAAATTTCCATGTACTAATCAAACCAAGAGAAAATGAACTTACACTGTATGAATAGAGTTGGCTTATGCCGCCTTGAAAGCATACTCTAAAATAATTTGTCAGCAGAGGTATCTTCTTTCCCTTAACCCCTGGACGAGGTCCGTTCATCTGGTTAAAATTTGGCCTCAATCTCTCCCTAACTGATCCACATCCTTTCCGCAGTTCAACTTTCATGGGAACCACACCTGGGGGAATTTCTTGGGGAGGTGGTGGCAAGTTTGGCAATAACTCCATGGACGCCATTGACTGCTTCCTAAATTGTATAGAATACAGCTATATCATCTTATGAAAGCATAAAAGAAATGAACAAACTAAATGACGAACTAGACCGTGTCGATGCATAATCCAATTACAAGTTTCAGACTATCTAGATTGCCAAACTTCCTGTTTCATCAGATCAATTAAATGGAAATAATTGAAAGAAGAATACAAGAACCAAACAAGCCTGTTATATTCATTTGGTTCTCATATTAGCTATGACAACCACAGTATGCTCTTCTATCATAGTGAAAAAAGAACATTACCTTGAGAAGATCACAAGCTTTTTATGTAACATGAGAACAATAAGGAAATGATGTTTCAAAAACTTAATGATTTGGTGAATGTGTTCTTCATATATAGGAGAACATACACTTAATGAGATTAACACACATGGCAAAAAAGGAAGAGCTTCTAGTACAAAAGGGTAGAAGGTACAGAGATTCACCCTTATCTGAATTGTCCATGAGTATTGATGTTCTAGCCCCTTTTCCAGCAAAGACGTACTGTAGAAATTCTGGGCAGTTTCACATGTTTGATACACTTCCAAAAGGTAACATATCATTTGAACATTATTTCATGTGCAGAGTCCTAGTTTCATGTGCAGAGTCCGAGTCCTTATTTCTGCACATCAGTCGTGCAATATTCCAAAAAGCAGTAAGGCAAACTTTTTACCGTACTTGAAGCTTTCCCAGTCTTTCCAGCAAGGTGTTGGGATGCATGGTGTCTCCAAGGCTGCAATACCCTCCTCTCCAATACACACCTCAATTCCCAACTTCTCTCTCCTTCTCTTTTCTTTTTTTGACAACGGTGGTGTCCATATAAGCTTGAGCATACCTAGACTATTTCATCAAGGTACCTGATCCTTTCCAATAACACAAATACCGGATAACTCGTACTATAATTATGTTTTTCCTTTGGGTAAATGATCTTTGACCAACACAACGTAATTAGCTCCATAAGTTACTTCTCTAAGTTGCCCAACTAGGTAGTTGTAACTTGTAAGTTAAAACGCAATATTATGCAAAGGCTTACAATTGAGAATTTCTTGTTACTATGTAGGGACAAAAACTTAAAACACCAGCAAACATGAAGATATACTGCTAATATATTCATCAAAATAAGAGAAGAATCTATTTCTTTTTTTTTTTTTTTGGGGGGGGGGGGGGGTAGGGGTGGAGGGTGTGAGTGAGCTCTTTGAAATATCCACACAAAAGAACCAAATGGATGCCGCTTAATCAACTCAGAACTATAATGAGATGTCAAACTATATATCTCATTTGTTCTTTTCACAATAGAAAGAAGCACAAAGGAAAAAACAGATATGCTCTGCTGAACATTAACTAAAACACACTTGATAACCATAAATTAATTGTTAACTTGTTGAACTAATATACTCCCCCACAATTGACTTGAAACGTGATCATGAAATTTACAATATCATTGACAAGATCAACCAGCTCTTATTCTATCTAGCCAGTCCACGCTTTTTCGCGCTTTTTCCATATTCTGGTCAATGCTTCTTCGAGGCTTCTCAAAAAATTCCACGCTCCTCCTAGACCTCTCTGATTGATCAAAAGACATCCTTAACTTCGAAATCTTATCATCATTGGCAAACTTGTACTCGTAGTTTTTCAGTTTTTCCGGCTTGTCAGTGCTTTTTCTTGGTTTCTCTCTTCGGTCAGTGCTTTTCCTTGGACCTTCAAAACAGTCTGTGCTCTTTCGTGATTGTTCAGGCCTGTCTATACTTTTTCTTGATAAGTTTCTCTGAGAAAGTGGTTTCTCAACTGTAGATACAAATTTCTTCAGATGTCTAATGTATTCGGGGTATAACTCTAAGTCACAATGTGTTCCCCCTTTGAGCCATAATGGTTCATATTTTTCCTGGCATAGCTCCCATAGTTGTTTGCCATGGGAGCAGTCAACAACTTCATCAGAAGTGCCCTGCACAACATGAAAAGACTCATGTAAAGACTGTAAAAGTTAATTACATTAGATGACCATAGAAATAAAGCTATTTAATAACACCATGCAAAGAAGGGAAAAAATAGGACAATCGAATGACATGAGCTTGAATAGAGTAGAATGGATAAAGAGGATTCATAAAGCTAATCCCAAATAGTTGGGGACTGCGGCCTAGTTAATTAATTGATTGCACTGCTCAACTTTAAACACATTTCACTTCTTAAGAAATATAGCCTGTTAACTATCTATTCTTCCCTCCTGGTGGACGGTTTTGGTGGAGTTGAAGAATAGAAACCATTTCACGTAACTCCATTAATGTACTGACCTGACTGTCCATTTATTGTTTCCTGTTAAATCCTTCTTGTTTCCTTCTTGAATGTGTTAATCATGGTCGCTCAGGCACAGTTGCTCTGAGAGCTAAACAAGATATTCCTATTAAACTACCATAATGTCCCACAGCACAGAGCCTCGCCATGCATGTTTTGCATTATCTATCAATAATTTGCCAGTTAATTAATTCAAGAAACTCATTTATTGCTACCACGGAAGGACACACAATTGACTAACTATACAAAACTGGTGAGTACATGATGAGATTTATACTTACATGAATGATCAGGACAGGACACTTAACCAATGGGATCTTGTCAATATTCTGCACAGCAAGAAAAATAAAACCAAGTTCAATGATGGATTTTCAACACATACTACTTTTATAACAAATAACAAACACAAAAGAATTAACCAGGCACACGAAGGTGAATCTTATAGTTTTAATATGAAAGAGTTGACTAGATCAATTGACAGCTATTTTACCTTATAGATGTCAAACCAATACGATCGTTTGACAGGATACATGACCCTTAAGCCTGACAGGATTGGACTATGCAAAATAACTGCTCTAAGTCGAGGCAAACGAGCAGCAAGGTCCGCGGTGGGACCACTTCCAACAGATTGGCCATAAAGGATAATTTCTTCCTGCTTTGCACCATAGCTCTCTTCAAGACACTTGTATGCAGCTTCAATATCTGCGTATGTGTTCTGCTCACTTGGCTGCATAAAGCATTCAGAAATCAAATTCGATTCATGCTCTTGAGCACTTAATGCAGAGACTACCTTTGGTATTCCAGAAAAATTCTATTGCCAATTACCTTGCCAGATGACTGTCCATAGCCAGAGTAGTCATACCTGCGTCATTGAAAACACAAAACAAAGAATTCATAAGATGATATATATCTAAGTTATCTTCCAATTAATCATTAGATCAAAGAAGAGAACGATTAGTCTTATTGACTTGTGCTAGATCCTAAGGAACTCAGACGGAATACATGCCAGATCCTTGAACTGGCAAATGTACCAGTAAAAGAAGGAGCTATATTGAGTTCATAATCATGAACTAGCCAGATGGATCGAGCATCTCGGCTATCTCTAAGTTGTACTTACTAAAATTGGTAGAAACTAGAACTAACATTAGCTGACCACTATCAATAAAGGCTATTTCTTTTTAAAAGATGACACAAGATTAACTAAGTTAACTTTACAGAACCCAAAATAATGCGAAAATGTTAGGAAATTATACCCAATGGGGCATGCTTGTAGGGGGCACATACTGAGATTCCACCAAATATTTTGTGGTGGTCACGAGAGGGGCCTTTTTTCAAAAGAAATGTAGGTCAACATACCCCATTCTGTCAAATGAAATCTCCTGGGACAGAAATTGAATTTTCAAGAGTTCTGTAAAGCTATAATGAGCAGAACAAAAAGAGGGAAGTTTGCTAGTTCCAATACAAGCTTGTTTTCATACATTATCAAACTTTCTTGATGACCTTTAGTAGGGATTACAAGGCCAAGCAATCAATCTATACTGTCCCCCTCATCTCTCAATTGAAGTACTCAAACCAAGCAATACAGAATCCATTTTACTGCAGCAATACCAAGGCTGAAAAGGAAAGCTTATCATCAAACTTAATCAGTCCTTGCTTCTCTCCCAGTCACATATCCCTATTTACGCACATGTTGAATCATAAACTCCTCTTCTAAGCTATGAAAATAAAATTAAAAAAATTGAAACGGACAAATATATATTTTCATAGCTTAGAAAATAAGATTGACTATAGAAAATCTGGAGAGGTTCTCAACTTCTGCAGACTCACAACTAGCAAACAAAAACCACCAAGGAATCCCATTGTTTCTGAACTTATGTTTCTTCTGTTAAAATTAATCAACAACATGTCCAGCTGAGTTCCTAGTCAAACAAATCCTGCTGTTGTCAAAAAAAGAAATCAATTCGAGTAAGGACAACGTTAAAGTGGATAAGTCAAGACATTACTCTGAGGAAGAAAAGGACATTTATCTGCCCAACTTAGTACTATAGGAAAGTTCTTTTCCTTTTAAGTTCATGAAGATTCAGCATATATGTCTGAATATTAAAAATTAATTCACTACGCAGGATCCCTGACAACTATACAACAACAACAACATACCCAGTGTAATCCCAGAAGTGGGGTCAGCGGAGGGTAGAGTGTATGCAGGCCTTATCCCTACCTCGAGAGGTAGAGAGGCTGTTTCCATCAAATTAATATGATATCATTCTTTACCTTTAAGCATTATCTTTATCCCACGTCAAAGAAATCTTGGCTGTATCGTCATACACTTTAATTAAAGGCTTTACAAACTACAACTGCCACCCATATCCAACTCCTGAATTGTTCAGAAAACAGAATGGAACTCCAGATATATATATATTTCAACCTTTAATGTAGTTGAAGGCCATGTAGCTTCTTAGTTCTAAAGATAGTGATTTCACCACGTCTAGCTGCTTATTCACATACATTATACTGGTATATTGGAATGACTTCATAAATGACCTTAAATCCAGTACATGAGATATCAGCCATCAGATTCAGCCGCCATTTTCTTAACGCCTTCTTTGCATTTAAGGAAGATGGTATTTCTCGCATTTTTCCTTTTCTTAGATCCTTTAAATGAAGGAATTTGATGTCAATTTCTATCTTTAACTTTATTTCACTAGGTTATTCAATTAGCAGTTTAGCTCCAACACTTTGCTCTTTCAAAGTCGTTTAAGTGTCCCCTTAGCAAAAGCCAGCTTGGTTACCATCCTGGACTGGAAGTTCTTAGATCTGATACCATCACAAGCACAAAATCCAGAAGAGTCAAACAAATCACCTTTAAGATAATAGATTTTACATAGATGACTGGGAAAACGGGAAAAGAAAAGGCATTTGCTACATGACAGTAAATAATAGGGACTATATATAGAAAACTCAAAGAACCATTTAGGGTCAAATTTATTAATTTATTTTTATAAGGATTTAGGGTCAATCTTAATATGTATCATATTTTTAAAGCATGAGATCACACAGACAAAAGATTCAATTAAAAAATCAAGTCTTCAAAGTTTGACCAATCCCCAACAGCCTATAATTCACATCACTCGAGCTGATAAGACTAAAGTCCTCAAAACAGATGATAAGAAGGGGTATGGTAAACACTGGTTTGATTGCAGAATTAAATCTGAAAACTGCCCTTACCATTACAACAGACAAAAGGTGCAATCTTGATGTTGCCCAGAGGGCCAATTATAAGACAAAAGACCAACTTTTAATGAGAATTGCTCATTTTACTGTAGCATTCTCTCTTCAGAGAATAAAGAGCCACGAAACTGTACAACTTCAGAGTTAACAACTATCAAAAAAACACAAAAAGGGGGAAATTTAGCTTAATTTTCTTGCAACTTTAGGCAACTGAAACTACCCAAAATCCAAATTTCAAGAAGAGAAAGAGAGACATAAGAGAATAATAGTACCCCATAAGATTGACTTTAAGGTGGATGCTAAGCTGGATAAAAAGCTCATACATCTGTCCAATATCAGCAGCATTTCCATGAGAATAAAGCAAAGTAGAAGTAGCCATAGGATACCGAATATAAAGAGCAACAATCTCAGTTCCCCTTCTAGTAGGCAGTTTCAAAACATCAACGTTTTCACGGTGAGGAAAAGTATCAAGCAGTAACAAACCAGTAATTTGGTCAGTAACAACCCTGTATGACGGTGGATTTGGTGGAAAAAAAGCTAACTTCGCCGCCATTGACGACGTTACCCCACCCATTATGTGGTTATATTTGCAAATGAAAATGGTGTAGAAGTGAGTATGTGTTAAATGGAGTTAAAGAGAAAAAGAAAAGAAAGCAGCTTTGCTGTAGAAGATGGTAATGTGTTTGGGGGAGTGGGGGGGTCCTTTTTTGCAGAGAGATAAAATTATGAGAAAAGTGAAGGGGGGATGACCCAGCTGTGATGTTTACTATTCATGACACTATGACCACATGTGCATGCTTTACTTTTTAAGACTAGTACTCACTAATTTTGAACTATACTAATGCTTAGTTTTCTGCTTATACTGTGTTTGATTATAATAATGGGTGATTATCACTGGAAAGAATGTGTGCCAACTTGGAGTTGAAAGTGTTTTCTTCTTTATGTTTGTATATTACTCCTCTTTTGGATTTTTGCTGGGGGTAAACAGAAAATGTAACGGCTAATCCTTCTTGTCGACTTACTTACACCGAGAAATTAAATCTAAGGTTACTAGTATCTCTTTTTTTTTTTTTTTTTTTTTTTTTTATTTCCATCCAATATACGGTACCCGCATTGGAGCCCAACTAATCCGGACTCATGCCAGGTAGTTCCACTTTAGGGGTAATGCACTCCCTAACAATGGTGATTTCGTGCCCAAAGGGGCTCGAACTCGAAACTTTAGTTAAGGATAGAGTAGTATCAGCCAATACACTACAATCATTGTTGGTGTTACTAGTATCTCATTAAATAAATTTTTCCTACTAATTTTTTTGTGGGTTTAGGCTATATAACGTTAAAATATTTTTTACAACACCAAGTTATTTTTATCTATTATAAAAGGTAATCTATCTTATTTTTAAAATTACAAATTTTATATTTTTAAAACATAAATTATAAATACGATGACTTACAACAATATACTCAGTGTAATTTCATAAATATGATGACTTGATACTATAGTGTGAAAATTGTTTACATTACAATAGTATACTATACCTCAAAATTCTTCTTTTTTCTTTTGTATATCCATTCCATCTTGCCTACAAACAACTAAAGGAAACAGGAGAAAAAGAAATGCATATCCTTCTCTCAAGTTTTTTATCAAAAACATATTATGTATTTTTCTCCAAAATATATAGAATGGATAAAATGATAAATTAAGAGATTAAGGCTCAAAAATTTGCACTAATTTGAAGTTTCCAAAGTTGGTTATTATAAAGAACAACGATCACACTTACTCCAGTTTTTGAATTCTGGAAGAATAAATGGCGGTTTATATTTCTCAATTTTGGCTCAAAAGTTCCAATGGCGTTTTGTGTGACTTTTTAAAGTCAATAAAAAGAAAAGATTAAAGCAAAAAGTTATGAAGAAACTGACTTTTCTTGCTGAATGAAGATTCTCATTTTATTTATTTTTAATTAATAGGAGAACGGCATTACTCCTACTGTGTTATTATGCAATTATATTTATTAAAAGAAAACATTTTCTCAGTGAATAGTTTAGTTGATTACCTGGAATGACCGACATGAATAATTAGTTGTCAATAAAACTTGATGTAGTACTCCTAAATGCTATAAATAAAAAAGGGATAAGGCACCGTTACCCCCCTGAACTATACCCGAATTTGCTACGACACACCTTACCTTTCCCAGGGTCCTATTACCCCCTAAACTTATTTAAACGAATAATTACCCCCTAAACGCCGACGCCACTCTCATATGGGAGAGTGACATACACTCTCCTGCACATGTGTATTTATTTGTTTTCTTCTTTTTTTTTTAATTTTTTAAAGTTTTTACGTGTCAATTTTTTTTAAAAATAAAAATAAAAAAGCTGAATTTTCATTAAAAAAAAATGAGTTTTAAAACCCGTCTTTTTTTTTAATTTGAAAATTTGATTTTTTTTAAACCCATTTTAAAAAAAAAAAAACAACTAAAAACATGGATTAAAAAACTGAATTTTCTTTTAAAAAAAGGATTTTTAAAACCCTTTAAAAAAAAATTGAAATTTTGTTTTTTTTTTTTAAAACCCGTTTTTGAAAAAAAAAAAAAAACTGAAAAATGATTTTTTTTTTAAATATGGAAAAATGGATTTGTTAAAAATATGGAAAACTTGATTATTTTTTTAAAATGTCTTAAAAAATCTTGATTTTCATGATTTCATTTTCTTAGGACACTTTTATTTTTCAAATAAAATCCGGAAAAGTGTTTTTCTTGCTAAAATGTGAAAAAAACTGAATTTTTATAAAATTTTGAAAAAATTAATTATTTTCTTAACATGTGGAAAACCCGTTTTTTAAAACTAAATGTGGAAGACTAGATTTATTTTCAAAAATTTAAGAAAATGCAGATTTTTAAGAAAAAAAATTAAGTTTTCCCTTTTTTTATGTTTCTCACTCTCTCAAAGAGAGTGAAACACACTCTCTTTGCCACATCAGCATTTAGGGGGGTAATTATTCCGTTTTAAATAAGTTTAGGGGGGTAATAGGGCCATGGGAAAGGTAAGGTGTGTCGAAAGAAATTTCGGGTATAGTTCAGGGGGTAATGGTGCCTTATCCCATTAAAAAA
The DNA here is from genome assembly GCF_029784015.1 of Lycium ferocissimum. Lineage (NCBI taxonomy): Eukaryota > Viridiplantae > Streptophyta > Magnoliopsida > Solanales > Solanaceae > Lycium > Lycium ferocissimum. Next base: position 12,079,999 of record NC_081346.1, on the reverse strand, counting down.
AGAATATTAATAGTAATATTGGTCAAAACAGAAAAGGGTGAGACTATTTGACGGAAACTTTATGATAATTTCTTTCATTGGATTCTTATAGTGGATTAGTAATGATGCTTAAACACATGTCTTCACTTTCAACCTTCCTCTTTTTCTTGACTTGATTACTTATGGTGGCTAATCGTCAAAATTTGTGTTACAGAAAGAAAAAAAAAAGTAAAATTGATGGGAATTACACTTTTGGTCCCGCACTTATCTAGTAAATATTTATTTTGCTATTAAATATTTGATTTAATATATTTAACCTTCGATGAATTAAAATATGGATTTGAAACCCTTTATATAAAAATAAAAATAAAAATCTATTTGACTATTTTTAAACTATACAAACTAATAAAAAAAATTTAATATATAATAACATCATTCACCCCCAATGTATGTGATATTTTTCGCTTCTCGATATTCAAACGTGTAAACTTTTACTGATATTCTAAAATATTTTTTTTAATCATATTGACATGAGATGGATCGCAACTTATAGTACTTTTGTTATGGTATGAATATCTACATTTTAATTTTAAATATTGAGTGGATATAGTCTAATTTAATTTCGAAAACTAGTCACATTGACTCCTTAAAATACGAAAAGTGTCACATAAAATAGGAACGGTGACTACATAGGTAACAGTTGGTATATAGATTTATAATTTATTAAATTTGTGAGGAATTATGAGCATGATCAAAAGTGCAAAATTTTATAAATAAAAATTGAAATATGATTAACTAAATATTGTATCAATTATTCAAAATTAAAATTTGTAAATATTAGAGGGATTATAAGTGCAAATCTTTTGCACAAATTGATTGATGAAGACGGAACAGCGGACGTGGGGGGTCTTGCTGGACACGGCTACACGCGTCCGCATATGTTCCAGTCGCTCCTCTTTCGGCTGTTTATGCATTACTCTTGCTGCAATTTGCACATCTGCGTTTTTTCTTTTCTTTTTTGCATTTTGTCCTTTTCATTCTTGTTGGAGCAAGAAATTCGTTACTATGACGGGCATGGTATGGTATTTAAAATCGATACGGCAATTTTAATTTTTGATTTCTAAAAATATTATATCATTCTTTGTACCAAATTAATTCGGTATGGTTCGGTATTTTAAAGTTTGATTTCAGTATTTTAAAGTTCGGTTTCGGTATTTTACAGTACGGTAAATCGGTACCATAGTTTGTCCGACTTCGACTTACATATACTCATATCGTGGAGAATTATGACTTCTGCTACTTAAGAAACGTCTCAATTATTATGTACTAAACACCTTACACATGTAAAAATATTTAAAAGCAAGTACTAGCAATCCCCTTCGTAAATCAATTACACAAAAAGACATTTATATCAAGATAGACTAATCAAAGTTTCAACGTTTAAACAATTAGTTTTCTGATAATACTAGTTATATATTTGTTAGTATTATAATACTAAGATGTATGAATTGTATATGTAATTATATACTTCGGTATGAGATTCGGTATTTCGATATTTTCTTTATGAATACCGAATACCGTACCGAATACCAAACTTTTTAAAATGCATACCAAATACCATAATACTGAAACCGCGGTATAAAAAATTTCGATATGGTAATCGGTATCTACCATACCCTGCTCACCCCCATACTACTGCTGCAATATTTGTTCTAACTTATACTCCACTTTGCTTGATAGCTGATTTGGAGGTGAATAATGCATGCATTAAGTCTTGCATCAGTAATATTAAATTTGGTAACTAGTTAGGAGGTATGTTATTTATGTATAAAATTAATATAGTATTTGGTTTGGAATTTAGAGATGAGCATAACTAATGCATGTTAAGTTATGAGGAGCCTGTGTATTATTTTATACAGGATAGAAGGTGGAATAACTGATACATGAATAATTAAACTCTGCATAACTAATCACTGCATAAAGTACTATATAAATTCTCTCATAACTTATACATATATTACTAATACCTGCATAACTCTAACTAACTACCAAACGACTCCTACTTGTTCGAACTTATATGAAATTTTCTAAAATTGAGGACGCTTTAACATATTTGATACAATTTTATCTTTATATTTCTTCCTTTGTATAACTCTAAAAGGCCTACTAGGTGATAGAAATACTTCAAGTCAGGGAGGATTCACTCATTCACCTGTTTGAACCTAAGGACAGGCTTGATCGATCGAGTGTTAAACCGAATGAATGCTCAACTGTGTCATCACGACAGAGATGGATATCCAACCTTTTAAACACTACAAGAAAGTATAGAAATTGTAATAGCTCTTTTGGCAACAAAAATAATATAGTTGGCAAAAGTCAATATTTGGCAACAACTTAGTTTAATTATTATTGGCATATATGATGAATCTTTTAAAAATGAACTTTTTTTTGTTGCCATATAATCTTGACTATTGTTGTAAAAAGTACTTTTAGCAACTAAAAAAAAAATTGTTGCTCGTCGTTACAATAACAGCCGTTGGAAAAAGTTTATGCAACAAGAAAAAAAATATTGTTGTCAAAAATACTTTTTGCAACAATAACATATCTATGGCAACAAAAAAAAAATTTATTGCCAAATGACTTCTTTCTTGTAGTGAAATCTCTTCTTTCTCAATAAAGCGTGTAAGAATTATAACAAATTAAATTTATTAAACGATCTATAGTACTTTTAAGTCTTTAGCTATAATGATGTTGGATCTCCTTTCAACTGCAATTTGAATTTCTACTATATTATCACTAATTTATGTGATATTTTTTTTATTAATCTGTTTCAAGAAAAATGATATAATTTTGATTTTGAAAACAATTTCAATTTGAGTTTCACATTTATAGACACTTACAGTGATGGAAGCTTAATTCAATTCTTCCATGCATCTCTCTTTCCAAAGGAAAAAATAAAATAAGTATAAATCATTAGGTTGTTTCACGAGCAGAATGGGTTCTCGAATGTTAATCATATCCTTTCCTTCAGTCCTCAGTTCCACTTCGTTTCAAACTTATCCACAAATATTATTTTTGTCTTCTTCGATTCTCCTCTTTTTAAAGAAGAATTTTTCTTATTTGATCGTTGACGATTATATTAATTCAAATCCCATTTTACAATATGACTACGGTTTCCTTTAATTCTGCAATGTTTTGAGATGGATGTATTCTCCACCCAATATATTTAGATCAATTCAAATATTTGTACGTACATGCATTTTGAAACTCTTCCTATGATGCAATAATATTCTCTCTTTTATCATAATAGTCAATAATATTCATAATAATTGAACTTATATAGATAGCTTTCATTTTGCTTATATAACAAAAGTAGTTGTAAGAGTTTTCTATCTAATGTGGGTTTGAAAATGTCAATCCCAGAGATCTCCACTAGAAGAATATTGGCGAAAACCTGCTAGGCATTTTGTCGGGAGAATCACTACCGAAAGTTATGGTGGGATGATAAGTATTTTTTTTAATTCTTAATCAATTAATGCTCGTGTTCAAGTTCTGAGAATAGAATCATTTTTATATGAAGCATTTCACTCCTAAAATGAGGCTTTTTTATGTGAATTCAGATTAATCGGATCCTAAAGTGAATATCAAATAGGGTGAAATTTTTTTAAAAAAAAAAACAATGTTGGGACTTGGGAACACCTTATTCTTAAAGCAAGTGGACTTTTCATAACCAATTTGAATTAGTCAAGCTCCAAAGCGAACGTTGTATACTAGATAAAAATATACAGTTGGGAGAATCAACAGTTAGGTGGTTTTTCCAGGTATCCAGCTAGGAAGTGGGGATCGGATCGGCATAAAAAGTTGGGGCCTTGGGGGCAGAGAGACTTCATTCTATGCATTTGTTCATTGTGACTTTACCAAGTTTACATGTTAGAGATCCTAAATTCTTGATGAGTCTCTCTCTCTCTCCTATTGTCCAAATCAAATCGCATCTATTCTTTGCTTGGTCCCCACACTCCCCTCAAAGGCCTAAAACTAAATTAGGACACAAATCTCAACCCTACCCACATGAGACCACATATACCATCTTATAAGAATGTAGGAGAGGAGTATGTTGGCCAAATTTTGGACACTTTTGTCGATGTTGATGAACTATTACTACTTCCCAGTCCTCACATGCCAACCCATATTGTGAATAGTCTCTTTCAATTTTTGCGTGGTTTACTCATGAACTTTTTTGGTCATTTAATTGTCAGATATGAAGTCCGATGAAGGACATAAGAAACTACTCATTTAACTTTTTTAGTTTTTGAATAGAATACACACAACGGCTCAAATCGAAACTTAATACATTTAACCAATTAGCTTACATTATGAATCCATCAAGTGTCCAAACTCATAGTTGCCGAATTCGTTGGTTCATTCCTACTGAATACACGCCAATGAAACCTATTCAATTCCATTGGACAGACGAAGCCAAGAGTGTTTTTAATTATTAACGGGGCTATAGTTCTAAAAAAACATCCTCTCTTCATCCTTCTAATTAGTCTTTATTCGAGGCTCGAATATTGATATATTCCACCAAGAAAGGAAGCGGAATGGTCAAGAGGCCAACCGCCACCAATACCAGTGGCAGATCCAGGATTTTCACTCAGGGCATTCGAAAAAAACAACAAAAGCTAAATATAAAAAATAATGTTATTGATGAGAATCGAACATAGGATGTCAGAGACAATTTTGAACATCCTAGACCGCTTGAGCTAACCTTCTGCACATGTTCAAAATGTTTAAAAATTAATATATTTACATAAACACAGAAAATTTACCTTATATATACACTATAATTTTTTGCCGAGGGTGTTTGGGTCACCTCCACTTAACGCCGCCCCGACCAACGCATAGGAGGGAAAGGAGAGTGAACAAAAGAAAATCCGCTTTTGGAGCATCGATGGCTTAACTGAAGTGTCCTCTGAATCGTGCCAAACGATTCCATTGAGATTCTCTACCTCAATATGAGAGGTCCAAAAAAGAGATGTCTGTTTTTGTTCATGCTCAAAGCTAGTCCTTAACAATATTATAAGAACGTAGCGTAACTCTCCAACATGATAACAGTAAAATTGTGTATATGTAATATTGTTCTTGTTCATGCATTTGTCTATATATTAAAATAACTATGGAATTAGCCTCTTGTGATAACGCTCCGTGTTAAATGTATGATTAATGAATTAACATATAATAATTGATTAAAACACATTATATATCAAAATAAATTAAGGAGTAGGTATCTTAATTAATAATTTAATAAGACTAAGAGACAATAGTCAAAAGGTTACCTGTGAAGTTCAAAATAAAGCAATTTGAAATAATTTAAATAAATCAGGCGTAAAGAGGAATTAGGTGTGACTTGTGAGATATGATATGGGGAAGATGCACCGAACCAACTCTGTCACATGAGATAAGTACTGTTCTCTGCCCCTAATCCACAAACCAAACTATAATTTTCTAAAATATAAGATTTATAATCTTAAAATAAGACAAATGACCTATTACAACAGATAAAAATAATTTGATAATGTGAGAATTCATTGTTCTGACAATGTATATAAATTAAACTCAGGTATAAATAACCTGATCGTCCTTCTCAATACTCACATCCCAATTACGTAGTACCCAGTGACCTGCAACTACTTTTTAATTTTTAAAATTTTAATATTCAGTTTGAGTCTCTAATGATAAAACGTGGAGGCATATTAGCGGACAATGGAATTAATCTTAACTACTGTCCTACACCTCGTATACTGCAATTCATTCGTACAATTTACCCCTTTCCTCAGTCCTGTCGATGAACAAAATGACACGAAAAATGATTACGTTCCCAACCTGTGGGCTAAGACATTCATGTGTCACATTCCATTGGACCGCCTTCTGACTCCTGATGGATAAAGCCAAACGGAATTTGGGTCATTAGCCATTTTTTTGTACGGATTGTCCTTCAAAAGCCCTGGTCTTTAATTTTTGGCCCTCAAATGAGTGATGTTTAATTTTTAGCCTTCGCCTAATATCTCAAAGTTTTGAGTTCAAACTTCAGCCCAGTAAAAAATAAAAAAAGAAATTTCGCAAAGTAAAAGTTTGAATTCGCAAGGGAGTTTTGCATTCAAAATTCTGCCTGGGGCTTAACTTTAGCCCGAATAGGCCTAACTTTGCTATAAAACTCTGCCTTACAATTTTTTTTTAATTGAGCCGAGGTTCGAACCTCAAACCTTATGGTATTAGGCGAAGGGTAAAAATTAAAGACCACCAATTTGAGGGACAAAAATTAAAGACAACCCCAATATAAGGACATTCCTGCAAATTGCCCGTCATTAACACGAATGCCCTTATTTTGGACGGGTCTTCAATTTTTGTCCCTCCTATCTCATTGTTTTTGTTTTTATCCTTCACACTTTAAGTTAATAATTAGTGGACGAAATTACCTCTCTCATCCCACATAGCTTAGGTTTCTTCTCCAACTCATCTTCTTTCCCAACTTCATCCTTCTATCCTCCAGATTTCAAACCCAGAAGCTTCAAGTATCAACAATAGTGGATTTAAAATTTCGCTATCAACTTCTCTATAATGGTTTGAAGCTTCCGTTGACATTATCCAAACAATTTTTTTTTAGTAACATTACAATAAGAAAATGGAGAAAATCTAAAAAATGATATCATTAAAGCTATAGAAATAATAGATCCAATTCGAACATTTGTACAAATGACCCAATTTGGTGATGAAACAGTAGGTGTAAACTTATGGCGGACAAGTATAATGTTGAAGCTGCAGAAATTCTTGCAAACGAGGTCATAGGTTTACACCTACTGTTTCTTCCTATAAGAATCCAACCTTTGATAAAATTGAAAAGTAACCCTTCTTGTATTATATAAGAATCTGCAAATAAGAAAAAATTACATATATAAACAACACCGCTCATTATTGAAGAAATTAAACTATAACTGGAATATAATTTTAGAAGCTTTAGGTTGTGCTTCTCTTTCTCTGTTTATACGATGACAGCCATGGATTATATACAAGTCATTAGTATCCTCACCATCCTATGTCTCCTATCTTATCTCTGTCTCTAAGATAGTTTACATACATCAAATACATATAAGAGGAGTCTCCTAACTAGGACACCAGTAGCAGTAGCAAACACGGACAAGTTAGGAGTCTTTGTGTGGTTGTCTAACATCCCCCCGCAAGCTGGTGTCGGGGTTTGGCACGACGCCTAGCTTGGTCCGTAATGTATGAAACTGGAGCTTGGGCAAAGGCTTTGTGAAAATGTCAGCAACTTGACACAGTGATGGAATGAACTTTGTCACCATATAGCTCCCTGGACGACTTTCTCACGCACAAAATGGTAATCAAGTTCAACATGTTTTGTGCGAGCATGCAACACCGGATTAGTCGTGAGGTGCAGAGCGCTAATATTATCCGTGAAGAGAATAGGAGGACGTGATAAAGGCAGTCCAATATCCTTCAGAACATAAGTAATCCATGTGAGCTCCATAGCAAGTGAAACTAACGACCTGTACTCTACCTCTGCACTAGATTTGGCCACTGTATTTTGTTTCTTTGAAGACCAGGATATGCAATTTGAGCCAAGAAAGACACAAAGACCTGTAGTGGACCGTCTAGTCAGGGGGCAACCGACCCAGTCGGCATCCGAAAAACCCGCAAAATTAAGAGAAGATTGTGCTGAGATGCGAAGTCCAAGCTGCTTAGTGCCAGCAATATAGCGCAACACTCGTTTAACTCCAGACCAATGAGTGTCAGTTGGTTGGTGCATAAACTGACACAGACGATTCACTGCGTGAGATATTTCAGGGCGTGTAAGTGTCAAATATTGCAATGCACCAACGACACTTCGATATGTCGAGGCATCACCAGTGGCACCAGTAGATTCATGAAGAGTGTGTTTTTGAGAAAGTGGAGTATGGAGAGCCCGAGCACCCATCATTTGAGTACGTTCGAGTATATCCGTGGCATACTTATTTTGGCTGAGAAAGAGTCCACCACTGCTGCGGCGAACTTCAATACCAAGAAAATAATGAAGATCACCCATGTCTTTCATTGCAAATCTACTCTTCAGTGTGACGATAAGCTCAGAGAGGAGGATAGAACTGTTGCCCGTTAATATGATATCATCGACGTACAAGAGAAGCAATAAAATACCCTTGGATGAGTGCAATACAAAGAGAGATGAATCGGCCTTACTGCAAAAAAACCCAAGGTGAAGAAGATATGAACTGAACTTATGAAACCAAGCTTTTGGGGCTTGTTTCAGGCCGTAAAGAGCTTTCTTGAGCAAGCAAACGTGGTTCGGGAAAATCGGATCTTTAAAACCAGGCGGTTGTTCCATGAAAACTGTCTCATTTAGATCCCCATGTAAGAATGCGTTCCTGACATCTAATTGTTTGATGTCCCAATGTAAGGTCGTGGCAATAGATAGAACAATGCGTATTGTGGTAGCTTTCACGATCGGACTAAAGGTATCTTCAAAGTCGACCCTTCAATTTGATTATAGCCCTTAGCAACGAGTCGCGCCTTAAATCTTTCTACAGACCCGTCAGCATGAAGTTTAGTCTTGAATACCCATTTTGAACCGACAACATTCATGTGAGGTTCCCGAGGTATCAAACACCAAGTTTCATTGGATTGTAGTGCTTGCATTTCATCCCTCATTGCAGCCAACCAGTGCGGTTTTGATAGAGCTTGTTTGATGTTTGTGGGTTCTTTGGTGTCTGGTATGGTAGAAACGGTAAGGGACTGGAAAGATGTATTATGTGAAGCGGTGGTCTTTGTTCGTGTGAGCATGGGATGTGTGTTGTTTGGATCGGGTGATCTAGCATAGCTTTTTGGTGGAGTATGCTGCATAGAATTATTTGGAGAATGATTTGGAGAGTTTCCATGGGTAAGGATGGTGCTAGGCAGTAGCGGGAGGTCCACTGGTTTAGTTGACGAAGCACTGGTTGTGCAAGGTGAAGAAGGACTAGGAGTGTTGAGACTCGGGGAACCTGGAATGTGCAGTTCGTTGGGCTGAACTGAAGGAGCTAAGGGGCTTGTCGTAGTGCATGTAATGTCATGGTCAATTGGTTGAAAAAATGTGTTTTCATGGGCAGTAGGGATGTCTAGTGTTTGTTCGCTTTGAATTGCATTGTCATCACGTGATACTGGAGCAGATTGCTCCAAAACGTGTTCAAGTGGAAGTGCATCTTCCTCATGTGATGGAGCCTACTCATGTGATGGAGCAGATTTCGTCAAAAATTCCTGATAGGTAGCGAGGTGCAATGCACTTGAATCTGCAGACAAAGTATCACTAGGAGACACAAATGGTAAGTAGGATTCATCAAAAATAACATGTCGTGAGATGAAAACCTTTTTTGTTTAAGGATGATAACATCTGTATCCCTTGTGAAGTAGATTGTAACCTATGAATACACAAGGGAATGTCTTTGGTTGAAACTTATCTTTATTTTGACCTTTGAGATAGGGGAAACATCTACACCCAGAAACTTTTAAGGTGTTGTAGTCAGGGTCTTCTTCATATAACTTAGAGAATGGAGTTTGCATGCTCAAGTAGAAGTAGGCATTCTGTTGATTAGGAAAACTGCAGTCATAAAAGCTTCAACCCAAAGGAACAATGGTAAATTTGCATTAAAAAGCAGAGTTAGCCCGGTTTCAACAATGTGTCGGTGTTTTCTTTCTGCTACTTCATTTTGTTCAGGAGTATGAGGACACGAAATTTGTCTTTTGATACCATTTTGAGCCAAGTAATTGATGAAGTTTAGACTATTGAATTCTCCTCCACCATCACACTGAAATACCTTTAGTTTCCTTGAAAATTGATTTTCTACCAGTTTTTGGAAGACTAAAATGTTGATAGAAAATCAGATTTTTTCTTTAAAGGATAAAGCCAAGTAAATCTTGTGCAATCATCAACAAATATGACATAATACTTTATTCCTTGAGAAGATGCAACAGGAGCAGGTCCCCATAAATCACTATGCACTTTTGCTAACGGTTCAATTTCTCTTTTATTTGACACTTGAAAGGGTAACTTACAACTTTTACCCATTTGACAACTAGTACAAATAGAGAAATCCTTATTCCATCTTTTGACATCAATCAATTTATTGCTATGTAGAAAACTAAGAATTCTAGAATGTGGGTGCCCTAATCTTTGATGCCATATTGTGTCTGAGTTCTTTTCTGCTTTTGTAGTTGTCAATGCCTCATGCAAATTTCCTTCCAAGGTGTATAAGTTAAGACTTCTATTCCCTATTGCCAGAATTGTTCCCATTCTCTTGTCCTTAACAATAAAACCTTTGTCAAGAATTTGATAGAGCAGAGATTATCTGTAACAAGCTTACTAACAGAAATAAGGTTTTTCTTGAGTCTAGGCACTACAAAGACATCTTTTAAACGTAAGTTTTCACCATTATTTTTATCGCCTATGTGTGTGATAGGTAATTTATCACCATTACCTACCATAACAAGATCGGTTCCCTTAAACGGAGATGAATGTGTAAGACTACCTGAAGATTGCACCATGTGATTGGTAGCACCTGAGTCCATGTAAAGGTGATTGTCATGTTGATCACTCATTGACATAGCTGCTAATGCTTGTGGTACGGCCTGATAAGAATAATCCCACCTATAGAAATAAGAGAGTGCTGTATGGTTATTCTTTCCACAAATCTAGCAAGGGTTATTTTTTGAGTTCTCCTTTGACTGATTTGCTCCTGTGGGGTGTGTAGTAACCTGTCTTTGATTAAAACCTCCCCTATTACCTCTTCCTCTTTGGTTTCCCTTTCCTCTAAACGAAATTCCACGGCCACACCCTTGAGTTTTCTGTGCCATGAAGGCTCCGACTGGATTAATGTTAGTTTGAGTCTCGTCTTCTTCTCCATCTTCTCTCATTTCAAAACCCCTAAGGGCATTCACAAACTGATTAAAGGTAGGGTATGGTGGCTTACCCAACATCACAGTGCGAAGGGTCTTGTATTTACTTCCAAGACCTCTAGCAAAATTAATTACTTTGCTATCTTCATCCAATGGTTTATGTATAGCCATGAGACTATCACAAATCCCTTTGAATTCCTTTATGTATTCATCAATGGATTTGGATCCCAGTTTCACAGTTTGGAGTTGTTGCTTCAACTGAAATTCCTTATTTTTGCTTGCTTGTAAGTAGTTATCCTCAAGACAAGTCCACATCTGTTTTGCAGTTGAACACCCTATAATGAGGAACATTAAATCTTCTGTCATTGTTCCGGAAAGCCAACTCCTAACAAGAACATCATGTTCTTCCCACTCAGTGAATTTTGGGTTCGCATTGATTATTCCTTTGTCATCCTGCATAGTGTCGGATGAAGGGTCCTCCTTAATAACCTTGTCAATTTTCAACGTTTGCATAAGTTGAAGGATTTGTGTCCTCTAAGCAAGATAGTTTGATGGTTTTAGCTTAATGGGACAAATTGCAATAAGCTGATGAAGTGAAGAGGGTGAAAGAGCTAGGGTTGTGCTTGTAGATGCGGCCATGGCTGTTTTGAGAGAAAGGAAAGGGCTTCAGGATCGTTGATTTAATTTAGCCTGTGCTCGGATACCATGAAGAAAACTATAACTGGAATATAATTTTAGAAGCTTTAGGTTGTGCTTCTCTTTCTCTGTTTATACGATGACAACCATGGATTATATACAAGTCATTAGTATCCTTACCATCCTATGTCTCCTATCTTATCTCTATCTCTAAGATAGTTTACATACATCAAATACATATAAGAGGAGTCTCCTAACTAGGACATCAGTAGCAGTAGCAAACACGAACAAGTTAGGAGTCTTTGTATGGTTGTCTAACAATTATGACATTACAATCATTGGTAAAATTGATAATTACCCTGCTTGTGTAAGCCAAGAATCTGCAAATAAAACAAGTGTGTTTTAAGTGAATGAAATGGAATTTTTCACTTGACTTGACTAACTTTGAAATCTAAAGTTATGCCTTAAAGCCTAACTTGATTAACTTTGGAATCTAAAATTATACTTTAAGGCCTAAATTGACTAACTTGGAATATAAACTTATGCCTTAAAGCCTAACTTGATTAACTTTGGAATCTAAAATTATGCCTTAAAGCCTAACTTGACTAACTTTGGAATATAAAGTTAGGCCTAACTTGTGACTAACTTTGGAACCTAAAGTTATGCCTTAAGGCCTGACTTGACTAACTTTGGAATTTAAAGTTATGCCTTAAGGCCTCCAACATTTCGAATATAAAGTTAGGCCTTAAGGCCTGATTCGACTAACTTTGGAATCTAAAGTTATGCCTTAAGACCTGACTTGACTAACTCTGGAATATAAAGTTATGCCTTAAGGACTGACTTTACTAACTTTGGAATATAAAATTAGGTCTTAAGGCCTGACTTGACTAACTTTGGAAACTAAAGTTATGCCACAAGGCCTTACTTGACTAACTTTGGAAACTAAAGTTATGCCTTAAGGCCTCACTTGACTAACTTTGGAATCTAAAGTTATGCCTTAAGGCCTAACTTGACTAACTTTGGAATATAAAGTTGGGCCTTAAGGTCTGACTTGACTAACTTTGGAATATAAAGTTGGGCCTTAAGGCCTGACTTGACTAACTTTGGAATACAAAATTGGGCCTTAAGGCCTGACTTGACTAAATTTGGAATCTAAAGTTAGGCCTTAAGGCCTCACTTGAATAAATTTGGAATATAAAGTTAGGCCTGACTTGAATAACTTTGGAATCTAAAGTTATGCCTTAAGACCTGACTTGACTAACTTTGGAATAATAACTTATGCCTTAAGGACTGACTTTACTAACTTTGGAATATAAAGTTAGGTCTTAAGGCCTGACTTGACTAACTTTAGAAACTAAAGTTATGCCATAAAGCCTCACTTGACTAACTTTGAAAACTAAAGTTATGCCTTAAGGCCTCACTTGACTAACTTTGGAATCTAAAGTTACGCCTTAAGGCCTAACTTGACTAACTTTGGAATATAAAGTTAGGCCTTAAGACATGCATAACTAACTAACTTTGAAATCTAAAGTTATTGCTTAAGGCCTAACTTGACTAACTTTGTAATATAAAGTTGGGCCTTAAGGCTGACTTGACTAACTTTGAAATCAGTTGGGCCTTAAAGCCTAACTTGACTAAATTTGGAATCTAAAGTTATGTCTTAAGGCATAACTTGACTAGCTTTGGAATATAAAGTTAGGCCTTAAGGCAAAACTTCCTATTATATACACTTACGAGTTTTGCCTAATAAGGCAAACTTAGTTTGATGATTGTTCAATTTATTTTTTATAGGGATAAGGCACTGTTACCCCTCTTGAACTTTGACCAAAGTTGCTACGACACACCTTACCTTTTCAGGGGTCTTATTACCCCCTTAAACTTTTATAAAACGGAATAATTACCACCATAAGCGCTGACGGCAAGGAGAGTGTATTTCTCTCCCTTGGGAGAGTGACAAGCACAAAATCTGACACATGTCATTTTTTAATTGGGCACTTCACATTTGATTACATCTAATTAATTATCATTAAGGTTTAAAGTTTTTTTCTAAACTGATTTTTTTTTTTAAATGTGGAAAACTTAATTTTTTTATTAAAAATTTGTATTTTCTTAAAATATGAAAAACTGAATTGTTGTTAAAAAATATGAAAAATTCATTTTTTTAGAAAATAATTTTGGAAAACTGATTTTTTAAGAAAAATGTGGAAAACTGATTATTTTTTTCTATATATGAAAAAAATCTAGTTTTCCAGATTTAATTTAAAAAAGGGGCTTTCCACCTCTTAAAAAAATAATTAGTTTTTCCAAATTTTTATAAAATTCAGTTTTTTCACATTTTGATAAGAAAAAATACTTTTTCCAGATTTTTAAAAAATAATCCAGATTTTATTTGAAAAATAAAAATGTCCTAAAAAATGAAATCATAAAAATCTATATTTTTAAGACATTTTTTTTAAAAAAAAAATCCAATTTTTCATATTTTAAAAAAAATCCATTTTTCCATATTTTAAAAAAATTCGTGTTTTGCATTTTTTTTTAAATATCCATTTTTCATTATTTTAAATAAAATTCAGTTTTTCATTTTTTTTAAATTGCCACGTAAGCGAAAAGTACTAAAAAAAATAGAAAATAAATAAATATACATGTGGCAAGGAAAGTGTATGTGGTGCTCCCATAAGAGAGTAGATATCAGCGCTTAGGGTGGTAGTTATTCTGTTTTAAAAAAGTTCAAAGGGGTAATTGGACCCCGGAAAAGGTAAGGTGTGTCGTAGCAACTTCGACCAAAGTTCAGGGGAGTAATAGTGTCTTATCCCTTTTTTATATAAAAAATCAATTAGGTTTGGCTCGAGGTTAAACTTCCAATTATATATGCTTACAAGTTCTGCCTAATAAGGCAAACCTAGCTTGATGATTATTCAATTTTATTTTTGTATCAAAATTCAACTAGTTTTGTCTCGAGGTAAAACTTCCTATTTTATACACTTACAAGTTTTGTCAGATAAGGCAAACTTGGTTTGATGATTATTCAATTTATTTTTTTTATATAAAAATTCAACTAGTTTTGCCTCGAGGCAAAACTTCCTATTATATACACTTACATTTTTTGCCCAAATAAGGCAAAAATTAAAAACTTGTGCATTTGAAGGATAATCCGAGCAAAAAAATGAAGATTATTTAATTTATGTTTTATATTCAATTTTAGTAAGTTTTGCCTATACACTTAGAAGTTTTTCCCAAGAAGGCAAACTTAGCTTGAAAATTATTTAATTTATTTTTTAGATAAAAATTCAACTAATTTTGCCTTAAGGCAAGACTTCCAATTATATACACTTACAAGTTTTGCCTAAAAAGCAAACAACTGACGTGACTAGGAGTAACTAAATATAACCTATGTTCATTTTTGTATTCAAAAAATCATGATGTCCAGTAAACCCGTCAACCGGTTCGGGTTAACCGGTTCAAAACCAAAGAACCGGAGGTAAAATAGGAACCGGAACTGTTGAGCCAGGCTAACCGTTTATTACATACCGGTCCGGTTTTGATTTTTTTGGAACCGGAATCGGACCGGTAAAACCGGTGGAATTAATTTTTTTTTTTTTTTTTAAATAGAGCCGTTGGGCTACTCTGTTGGACCGTTGGCCAACGGTCCATTTGCAAAAATGGCCGTTGCCAAACGGTCCCAAACCCATTTTTTGCCCCCCCCCCCCCCCCCCCCCCCCCAAACCCCCCAAACTTTTTTTTTTAACACTTTAACCCATCCCCCACCCCTATATAAATCCCTCTCCATTTTCATTTTAATCCACACCAATTCACTCTTCTCTTTCTCTCAAATCTCAATCTCTCAATTATAGTTACTTTGCAACAATTAGCCACTTTAAATTTCTCTCAAATAAATATTATAAAATCTTATTATAGTTTCAATTATTAATTTTGCAATTATAATATTGTTGGTTGAGTTGGTGATTTTGCAACAATCCGAAGTAGCTTTGGTGGATTTGCAATTCTAGCCGCCTTCACTTTGTTGGAAATTAGTCCGGCAATTTGGTACCTTCGTTCCTACTCTATCTTTATTTTTTTTAATTTAATTTACGCAATTTAATTCTAGCAATTTAATTTGTTGCAATTTATTTTCTTGTGATTTATTTGAGTGTGATTTGAATTAATTCTATTTAATAATGGCGAAGAGATTTAGAAGTGGTGCCGGTAGTAGTGGTATTGTTAGGGGTGGGCTTAATGAGGAAACAATTGTGGAAGAAACACCTAATTTAGGTATTGATGTTGGTGGAAATAATCCACTTTTAGGTCATGAGGCAATGCAACAACATTATACCGACACTTTTAATGAAATTGATGATGATGATGATGAAACACAAGCCCTCGAAAATCCCATAGGAGATACATGTCCTGCATAATCACATACACAAGACAAACCGCCTAGAACTCGTAAGCCAACCGCTAAAATTTGAAAATTTATGATTAAGGATAGGGAAAGCCAAACAGCTAAATGTACCCTATGCATGTGGACAAGCATTTGCTTTTAGGCAAGAAACTAGTAAGGATGGTGGAACGGGTACACTGAATGGTCATATGAGAAAGAAACATATGAATGTTTGGGGAGAGCAAACGGGTTCAAATGTGAGGGGTATTCAAATGACGATAGACCCACGAACCGGTAAAATTTTAAGTATGACAAGAAAAAAGAGCGTGTAGAAATAGCTAAAATGGTAGCTTATGATTGTTTACCATTTTTCTTTCCTTCGGGTTTGGGGTTTGTTACTTACATTCAACGTTGTTATAATCCGTTATTTGAAGGTATTCTTAGAAGTACTTGTAGAGCGGATGTTATAGATTTGTATAAAAAATATAGATTTTATTTGCGCCATGTATTTAATTCTTTAAATTGTAATGTTTCTCTTACCGCTGATTTGAGTCTTAGTCTTAACAAGTTAGATTTTTTTGCTATTACATGTCATTGGGTTGATGACAATTGGGTTATGCAAAAAAGAATTATATCTTTTTATATGATGAAGGAAAAGGTTGTCACGATGGAAAATTTTTAGCGGATTCAATGTCTACTATTATGAGATTTTTTAACATTTATAGAAAAACACTTTGTGTTGCTTTAGATAATGCTTCTAATAATACAAAGGCGATTGGTATTTTAAAAAGAGAATTAAACCCTCCGCTAAAAAATATTTTTCATGTGAGATGTAGTTGTCACATTTTAAACTTAATTGTTAAAGATGGTCTTGTGTGTTTTGACGATTCTATTCAAAAAGTTAGAGATGCGGTTGCGTTTCTTTTTTTGTAATGCTAATAGGGAAGACTTAGAGATTTTAAGAATGCTTGTGTGGAAAATAACCTTAGACCTAGGAAAATTCAAGTAGAAATTGAGACTAGGTGGAACTACACTTACATTATGCTACAACAAGCATATGAGTATAGGATTCCCATACAACAAGTTCACAACAAATGTAATATTAATAATGATGATTGGTTAAATTTTACGCATTGGGAAGATGTTAAGGAATGTGTTGAACTCTTAGAAATTTTTTAGAATGCAACTCTTGCTTTTTCTAAGCAATTCTATCCCACGGTAACCGGAATTTTAGCCTACTTAGGGGAAATAGCTAGAGTTTTACAAGAGTATAAATATAAACCCGGTTATCAAGCGGCTATTTTTGATATGATAATCAAATTTAAGAAGTATTTTTTTCCATCCCAACTTTATTTATATTGGGTTCTCTTTTAAATCCTTATTTAAAAGTGTCTTATACTGAAGCATTGGTTGGTCAAATTTATACATTTTTAGAAATTGAAGAGGAGTTCAACCATCTTTACTGTTTGAACTCGAACTATTATTGATGACGAGTTTAGAAAAGTTTTTACTCATTATTCTAATTTGGAAGAACATGCTACACCCATTGCTCCATGACCTACTACTTCTCAAAGTAGCAAAAAGGGCTTGTCGCATTTAAAAGTTTTACATTCACAGCCAACTCCTTCTTGTAATGCAAACTTTAATGAATATAACTTTTATTTGATGCAGCCAAATGTGGATATCAAGGAACTAGATGAGTTGGACGTCTTAGCATGGTGGAGGAAATACAACGCAAGTCATCCGATACTCTCAAGAATGGCTCGAGATATCCTTACGGTTCAAGTATCAACTGTGGCTTCGGAGAGTGCATTTAGCCAAGGAAGACAACAAAATGGAG
Organism: Lycium ferocissimum; assembly: GCF_029784015.1. Lineage (NCBI taxonomy): Eukaryota > Viridiplantae > Streptophyta > Magnoliopsida > Solanales > Solanaceae > Lycium > Lycium ferocissimum. The sequence continues at coordinate 12,062,228 of NC_081346.1, read as the reverse complement.
ACCATAGACACTCATTATCCGGCTTTAGCGTGCAAGTAGCGATTGGATTAGATCGGAGCGACGCAACCAAAACTTAGAAGCGGAGGAAGGCGAAGAGGAAGAGATTGAAGATTTGATAGCAAGTGGACCGGACCAAATGGAAGACTATGAAGATATCTCCATGGCCGAATATGATATGGGGGAAATTAACCAAATGATTGAGAATTGGTGATTTTATTATTCTACTATTTCTTTGCAACTCATGTATTATTTGCAAGTTAAAAAAACTACAACTTGCAAATAAATGTTATCCAAGAATGAATAAAATATATGGATCATTGAGCTTTCTTCTATTTACTTGTGTTCATATTTTTACTTATATTAAGTTAGGAATATACCTAAAATATACTTATAATATATAGTATACATATAACTTAAACATATATATATATATATAAAGTTATATAACCTAAGTATATTGATATATATAAGTATGTTCTTACTATATTTTAGGTCTATGTAGTATAACTTAAGCATATATAACTATATATATATATATATATATATATATATACACGTAAATGTCGTATTGCTGACTTCGTTACCGTTAGTCGATAAATATATAAACTTTACTTATAAACTTATATAACATATGTAAATATACCTACAATATACTAATAAATACTATAATATATATATATATATATATATATATATACTATACAAAAAAAAAAAAAAAAAAAGGTTTTGGACGTGTTTGAACCGGACCGGTTCCGGTTTCGGGTTTTTAACCGGTAAACCGGAACCGGTGGCCGATTCCTGTTTTTTAACCGGTTACCGGTCCGGTCCGGTTCAAAACGGTTAACAGGTTTAATGTCCAGAAAAGTCAAGTCACAACCCCTACCATCAGACCTTTTCTTGGTGGCCATTACTGGTCCACGAGACCTCCTCTTCACGAAGGGACAAGAATCATCATTGGAGTAGGTAGAGTAGCGGGTCACGCTCATAAGAGATAAAACTCTAGCAGAAGAGCTACTCCTTAAATTTAACAAACTAACTGAAGTTGTTTCCCTGAGGGATGAGCAACTCTTTAATGACCAAAGCTGAGCAAATAAAAGATTTTACATCAGCCACAGAAAGTGCAGATGAAGATGCCACAGGCCCACAACATTCAATGATATCAACTACTATCAAAGTCGGTGCAAGCAAAGAATATATAGCTGCTCAACTTAGAAGTATAAAAGAGTAGCAATTCATTAGTTTCAAAGAGTAGCATTTCATCAAGCATGCCAACAATAATCATAGGAAAAATGAGTGAAGCAACAACACTGTGCACTTTCACTTTGCATCTTGCTCTTCACTTGCACCTAAGCTAAGAATTACAACAAATATTATTTAGGAACAGAATCAGAGGCTTCAATATTCCTACAATTCTCTCGAGATTAAAGATAAATCAACGTCTTGCAATATATTGGACAAAGACCACAGGCCTGTAGATTTTCCTTTGACCAAATACGCAAGGACCCAAGAAAAGGGTTCGATTATTCGCTTGAATTAGTCTCGATTCAGTTACACCAGATTTTCTTATTCTCCAGTTGATTCTTTCAATAACCAACAAGGGTGAAGAAAAAATGGAGTCGTGCTTCTAGGTTGGAGGGCATTTTGGTCCGAAAAAATTCATTAAATGAAAGGAAGACCAAAAATTAAAGACCACCCATTTTGAAGGACAAAATTGAAGACCGCCCATTTTGAAGGACAAAATTGAAGACCACCCATTTTGAAGCACAAACCGTGCAATTTTTTGAACTAACGAGATCAGTTTAGCCCAAAACACATTGTGGAAGGCTCAATTACACCAAAGAATGTCGTGCATCTCTCTGCATATCAATGCACAATCGACGTTTTATTTTTGGACAAATACATTGACTCTTCAAACTTGATATTCCGTCCATTTCAATTTATGTAGTTTACATTTTCTACGTCTATTATAAAAGAAAGTTTACTTTTTATATTTAATAGTTTCTTTATTTTAATATCCATATGGAATTTTGAGATTATAAAATTTATAGAGCATTTTGGTACATTATACCCATCTTAATTAATTTAAAACACAAGCTATAAATGTCTCATTTACTTTCGCAAACTCATACCAAACTAAATAAAGACTCATAAAATGTACTCCCTCCCATTCACTTTTACTTGTCCACTATACTAAAAAAATATTTTCACTTTTACTTATTGCTTTTATCATATCAAAAGAAAACATATTTTTATTCATGTTTTACTCATATCATTAATTACTATTCCTCAAATTATTTCTCAGGACCTAAGACTAAACATCGATTAATATGGGTATTGTGGTAAAATAGTCATATTAATAATTTTTTTTAAAGAATTTGCAAAGTCTAAATTGGACAAGTAAAATTGAACGGAGGGAATATAAGGGAAGGAGTATCAATGTTTAGTTAGACAATGTGTAGGTGTGACCTAATGCATATTAGCATTTTGATTCTCCCTTGTTATTCACTTATTTGATCTCTTTTCATATGTTTGAGATGTAAATTTGCAACCAAGACCAGATTAAACAAAATCTTTATGGTTTCTCTCAAAAAAAGAGAAAAAAGATTCACTCTATAAGACTTTTCACTAAAAAAGGTTTACATTATAAGAATTTTCTAATATTTCTCTTACGTACTACTCAATAAACCCTTTGTTTAAGTCAAAGTGGTACCGGTTTCAACTCTTAACAAATGATTATGTTTGTAGAACCGAAAGTTCTTAATGGTCTTTTTTTGTTAGTCAAATGATATTACGACTCATGTCCTTCTTCCATTAGGCTTCAAAGTTCAAAATCTGGTTGACAATTGACATGGAACAGTAGCGGAGCCAGGAATTTAGTGAAGGATATGCAAATTTTCTTCTCACTTGTGTTAAAGGTGTGCAAAATTAAATATATACATTTAACCTATGTACATCGTGTAATTTTTCGGCGAAAGGTGCGCACCTAACAGTTTCCTTTTCCTGGGCTCTGGGGTTCTCATATGGGATATGTGACCAGATGCTTCCTCTAGATCTAACGTCTCTATCAACGAAATTCTCTTTTCTTCACCGGATCGATACTAACTTACCTACTCCCCGCTCCTCTGGGATCCAAGAGGGCCGATGCCGATTCCCCGACCCATTACTCATTCCTTCCCGACTCGATAGGGATTGCAATCTCGAGAGAGGAGCAACAATTGACCTCCGACAATAGGTAGATGGGGTGGGCTACGATGGATACAGTGAAATCAATCCTTATTCCGCACTCTCTCTCACCGGCCTGAAACATATATAAATCATGAATTCTTCAGAGCGGGCCGGCAGGCCGGGCGTACGGGGACCGCCCTTCACCTAAGGTGGCTCCGGCCATGACATGGAGTCACCTTACGGGCAAGAAGGTACCAAAGCAACCTTAATTAATTTGCCAATCCATAAACTAGTAAACTTTGTGGGCACAATAAAAGAAAAATTAATCTGTGATTTGACTTTAGCATAGCTACAGTCTAGCGTTTACAGAAAAATACCTGCCGATTCACATGCTACAGACGAAGGACGTGCATCTTTTTGAACAAATCTCGTCAAATTCTTACTTCTTAATACTATGTTTTAGAATCAGAAATAAGGTTAATGACACTAATTGGTGAGCATTATCAGACTAATTCCATTATTTCCACAAAACACAGCACGTACGCTACAAAAGCTGTTCCTTAATTAAGTCTTTAATTATTTATTTCTCTAGTAGATCAGTGCCGGATGCCTCTTTAAGACGATCTTTGTTCCTTTTTCATACATTAATAGCTTATATTAACAGGCATTTCATGCTTTATTTTTTTAAGTGTCTATGAAGTTTCCCTACCTTGACTCTCACTCAAGGATCCCTTCCTAGCTCTTTCACTCTTTTTATATTTTTATTTTTTCCCATTACTTTTCGTTACACTGGGTATATTCATTGTTGAGAAGAAAAAAAAAAGATGGTCTATAATTTCTTCCTTCCCTCCTCCCTCCTCCCTCCTCCCTCCTCCCTCCCCCTTTTTTATTTTTATTTTAATCCATCATCCCCTTGTCATGATGGGGGGTTTGGCCGGATTGGTAATGTAAAAAGTAAAAATCAGTTTCAATTATATATATTGGTAATGTAAATAAATTTTGTCAAAGCAATATATTTTAACATGTTAGAACAAATTATTTATCTTATAACCGTAATAATTATCTTAGTTGCATGTCAATTTTATTAGATTTTGTAATATTGGAGTTAAAAAATTATATTTCTGAGAGGTACATATCATGATTGAGATAAATTTATTTAAAGAATTATTCTTCAGTGAAAACGTATCATGAGCGAGAATAAATTAATTATAATAAGGTATACAAATCAAATCTCACCGTTATCTTCTAAAGTGACCGCATTTGTTCTGATAAAAGTTCTGTAAATTTTCATAATGAGTGTAATCTTAAATCTATTTATTTATTTATTTATTTATTTCATATCAGTCAATGTTTTAAGTTCAACGAATAAATTGGACCCCGGAAGAGCATTGTTTGGTATTTCCATAGACAAAGACGATCACTCTTTTAAGACAGTAATCGTATCACGACTCAAGCCTTCTTTTATTCTTTACTCTCTTTTTTATATCTCTCTTCGCTTTTCCTTCTTTCTGTATCAAAATTTTCTAACAACCTCAAAATGATATTAAAAAAAAAAAAAACTACTGCTCTACGTACTATATACTATTAAGTAAAATTTTCATAAACAGCTACTTTTTAGCTCATTCTAACAACCTATAACTAAATGTTATATATTTACAATTCGTAGCTAGATGTCTCTATATTTAGGTACAATATTTGGTATACTAAAATATAGTGCAAATATAGCGGAAATATAGATTTTGGGCTAACCGAAATTGCTATATTTATGGAAACAAAAATCGTTCCAATTTAAATTAAAATCGAGCTTTATTGTTCCCGATTCACGCAAATATCATCCCATTCCATATACGATCCCATATCTCATTCAAACAGCCTACACAAATTCAAAAAAATTTGAATTCAAAAAAGTACATTCATATTTTTAACCAAAAAATAAAAGATTCAATGATTAGTTAAGGAATTACAAATTTTATGCGGGACCGGCATACTCATGCCTTATGGGCGGACTTGGCATAAGTATCGGGTCAAGCATAACTTTGATAATTCCTTCACAAAGTTATGCCGGTGGGGGCATACTTTTAATGGGCAAACTTTTATCTTTGGACCGCATAACTTTGTGAAGGAATTATCAAAGTTATCGGACAAGAGATACTTATGCCAATTCTCGCCCATAAGGCATAAGTATGCGGGTGCGACGCATAACTTTGGTAATTCCTTTACAAATTTATGCGGTGGGGGCATACTTTTAATGGACAAACTATTATGCGGACCGGCATAAACTTGTGAAGGAATTATCAAAGTTATGCGGACCGCATACTTATGCCAAGTCCATAAGGCATAAGTATGCGGGTCCCAAAGCATAACTTTGGTAATTCCTTCACAAGTGTATGCGGGTTGGGGGCATAGCGAAATTTAAACTCTGCCTTGTGAATTTTTTTTAATATTTGTTTTTCATATATATTTGGGCTATATTTTAGTTGCATTTTATCGATCGGTATATAAATCTTATTCGTTTCTTGTTAACTATATTTCATATATTTTTTACATATATTTGAAGTGTATTTAGATGAAATTTTAACTTTTGTAACACCTTTGTACATTAAAAAATGGACTTATGAAATATATCTCGTATATATTTTATGTATATTCCGTATTTGCTCAAGTTAGATATCTTGCTTTGTTAAATGAATACATTTCACGAGAAAATGAAAAATGGAATGTATACATTGAAAAAATAACATACTTGAAAGAAACAACAATATAAAAATCATAAGGTGGTGTTCAACATTAATCATCCTAAAAAACATTACGCACATGAAACGATATGTCCAAAATTAAAAAACGCAACAAAAGTCGCAACCAACTACGCTATTGTTCAACATGAAAATCAAAAACACAAAAGACTTGGTGGCCTAATCAAGATCTTTTATCAAGCGCATCGTAATCAAGCTATTTGGTCTAATTGGTCTTGGAGGTTGCTCGTTATCACTTGATGCATTGTTGTTTGACTTATCCCATGCATAGTCGCATAAAAGGGCACCGTATCTCATACGGTGCCAATTTGCATCAATTCGGTTGGGATGACTTCACTTGAGCTCAAGTATTCGGCAAAGCTGCCACATACACACCACAATCACTGAAAAAAATGATCAAAAATTTTACTTACAGATACGTAATAACTGTCAACAAAATACACACGAATATACTTAAAAATCTTAAAAATTACGTTATGGTGAAGAACAATAAACACGACTTAAGCGAAGAAACATGTGAAAAAAAAAATAACGAGAAAAATATACTTAAAATGCACATAAAAAATAGATCTGGTTAATTAACAGATCTGTAATAACTGTACGAAAAAAAAATGAACTAAATATACTGAAAATATAAGATAAATATACCTCTGCATCACTGATAATTAATTATTTAGAGTTGCATTACTGATTCAAACGAAAAAAAAAAAATACTCCGAAAATATAGGTTAAATACACGGTGAAAATTAAAAAATCAGTATAGAATCTTACCTTTTTTGGGAATTAGATTTGAATCATGAGTGAAATTAATGAGTAGTTAATTAGAGATAACAAAGGGAAGTTGTAGAATTGTAAAACTGATTTGAAATTGGAGAAAATTTAGGGATATTGTGAATAATGGCGTGAAGTTAGTGGGATAGGAGAGAGAGACGTTTTTGTTGGCTTAAATTTAGGGGTGTGGAAAGTTATCAGATGAGTGGTAAAAAACTGGTAGCTATGTGGAGTAAATATGTTATACTTTAGCTACTAAATATAATTATTGAAAAGTTTAGTTATGTTCCATAAATAGGTAATAATGGAAGCTATGCCAAGTAAATTTTACTACTATTAATGCACAGACTAACAGAAGTTAATAATCCGAAAATAATCGAATTGACTATTAAGCTGCATTAAATAGCGTCTAGTTGGTTGAGGGATTACATAATTAGTAGAACTTATAGACCGGCGACCAAATATCAGTAAATGAAAAGAACCGCATTAGCTACAAATTAGTAGGAGTGCTAGGTTTTTCTTAGTGAGAATTATATGAAAATTCCCATCGGACAACACTTGGACCAACCAACTGACTTTAACATGACTCATATTGCTCCACCATAAAGTCACGATTTGATTTCTGACATAACATTATTTTTATAGACAAAATTAAAGGCCAGGCGTCAAATTCCCTTCGCCCTTTTGCATGCATTTTTTATTCGACCCTATTGTTGGCCTCAGCCTTCAAATACCCCCCTCAAACCAAACACTTCTCCATTATTCATTTGTTGCCTTCAACAAATTAACGACAAAGAAAAAATGGAGGTGCCAAAATGGTTTTGCAATAATGGTCAATATTCATCATCAGCTTATTTTGAAGATTCAAATTCGGATGAAAAACAAAGCACTACTTCAACAACATATGAAGAAAATAGCTCTTGCAGTATTGACACCTTTGTGATTTCTCCTAATTCTCATAATTCTTGCATAGCCTCTTTCAAAACCATAACCCCTCAAATTTCCCATCTAGCCATTCACAACAACATTTTATATGCTGCATCTCTCAATGAAATCACTGCCTTCGATTTAAATACCTATGAACTTATCGACACATTAACTTCATCTTTTGGCTTAGTAAAATCAATTGTTTTTACCAAATCAAAAATCTTCACAGCCCACCAAGATTGCAAAATTAGGATTTGGAAACTCAAAGCCAAAACAGAAAAGCACCATCTCCTCTCGACTCTACCAACTTTGAAAGATCGAGTCCGACGTGGCATTCTTCCAAAAAATTACGTCCAAATTAGACGTCACAAGCAAAAATTATGGATCGAACATGCAGATACTGTTTCAGGATTAGCTGTTAATGATGGATTAATGTATTCAGTTTCATGGGATAGAACCCTCAAAATTTGGAAAAAGTCAGATTTTTCTTGTTTAGAATCCGTTTTAGGCCACGTTGATGCTATTAACGCTATTGTTGTATCTCACGATGGCGTCGTTTACACGGCTTCGGCTGACGGGGAAATAAAAGTTTGGCAAAGAGAAAAAAATAAGCATAGCTTGGTCACAACATTGAAAAAACACAAGTCATCAGTGAATGCATTAGCTTTAAATAAGGACGGGACAATTTTATTTTCAGGAGGATGTGACGAAAACATTTTAGTATGGGAAAGAGAGGAATGTGTTGATTATATGTTGGCGACGTGGTCGTTGAAAGGACATAAGGGTGCAATTTTGTGCTTGATTTATTTTGATGGTGTTTTAATAAGTGGATCGACTGACAGAAGTGTGAGGATTTGGGAAAAGAGTAGTAGTAGTACTACTACTAGTAGTAAAGAATGTGGATATTTTTGTTCGGTAGTTCTTGAAGGGCATTGTAAACCAGTGAAGTCTGTTGCAGCAGCTTGGGATGATGATGATGTTGAAGAAAATGGAAATAATAATAATAATGGGGTTCTTTCTGTTTTTAGTGGAAGCTTGGATGGAGAAATTAGAGTTTGGCAGGTTATTGTTTCAACTTCACGTCAGAGTTAACCAATATTATTATTCATCAGTTAATTAATTATAATATTAAATTAAACTACTTTTTCATGTTCATTGAATCGTGGATATGATTTATATATTCTCACCACATTGTTGTTTATGATCAATTAAACTACTATGTTTTATTTTACCGCCTTGTATATAACTGTTCTGCGAAGGGCAGTTCCCTCAAACAATGAGGAGAAGGGCCACTTTCTATAATGGCTAGTTACTGGAGTATAAATTATGTCTTCTTCAGCCAAAAAAAAAAAAATGTTACCATTGTGGAAATGCTTGAGAAATTCTCGAATAATGAGAAGATATGCATTTCCTCGTTCTAATTCACGGGGCCCTATTTCTTTTTTAGCATGTTTGAAAAAGAAAGTTTCTTTTTAAATTTGAAAATAATTTAATTTAAATTCTGTTATCCTTAATAACAAGCTCCACACAAATGTTACGGCATGTTAATTTAAACTAAATTTCAAAAGTTTAATAGCCACGCAAATATTATGACATGTTTAAAATCATAAGTTTCAAAGATATTTTTATTTCTTTTTTAAATTTCATGTCATTGAAACAACGGAAGTACTTGTATTACTTAACGGTATGTTAATTTAAACTAAATTTCAAAAGTTTGATAGCCACACAAATATTATGACATGTTTAAAATCATAAGTTTCAAAGATATTTTTATTTCTTTCTTAAATTTCATGTCATTGAAACAACGTAAGTACTTGTATTACTTTTTAAACTAAGCTGGCTAGCCTTTTGATTCTTAAAGTCCTATGATTTATATCATGAAAGCTTACGTATGTTTTATTCTGAAAATCCAGAGCACATCTTTCTGATCTGTTGATATACATTCAATTTGGAGATGCTCCTTTTAATTTCTTAAGTACTCTTTTGGAACTATACTGTGATTTGGTAGCAAGAAAAGCAAACGAAACAAAAGGAAAAGAAACTGTTACAATATGTTCAAAAGGCGATCACCATTCCCCAACCAAAAAGTATTCATATGATAATATGTAGTTTGTGCACCATGTGCCTTTCATAATATGAATTCAACTGAATTTGAAAATATATGTGTGCTTGCACCTACTACTAGTGCTGTGCTTTCCACTGCTATGCTTTTATACCTTCATTCTTCTTGATGGACGTTAAGAAAAGGAAAAATAGTTATAAGTTATAACTAATGATTTTTCAAGTAAGCATATTTTATTGTTAATGGAATAATAGTGATCAATAATAGTAATGTAAAATGCAATAAAAGAAAAGGGGAGAGTTGTTTAATATATAGATGCAGCGTGAAACATGCAAAATTGGACATTTTCTGCAATAATGATAGTTCTAGGGAAAAGTTCATTAGTGGGGAAGGGAGACATGAAAGCTACCACTTGACGAACGGCTAATACAAGGTTGACACTTTGACATGACAATTAATAATTAATTCTCTCCCCTATGTACTAGTAGTACTAAGCAAGTGTATATAAGCTATACGCTTTGCCATGTTTGGCGCAGAAAGTGCATAACAAATAGGCTTTGCTTCCAACATAATTTAAAATAGTGTGTTTGAACAAGTATGGCTACCTACACGAAAACCTGTAAAGTATAAGGTCCGGAATATCAATTTCTGTGTAAATAAAAAATTTTATTTGACTATTCTGCCATTAATATATGTTGTGTCGAACCCACGCAATGAATACCTGTTCTTTCCATTTCTTTTCTTTTCCTATAATTCATATTAGATGGAGATATTTGGCTCTTTTAATGACAAAATTACACTAGTGTAAGCTAGCTATTTGCCTAGTTTTATATACATATTATTATATATATACCTAGGATAGTAGGAGTTGCTAATTTAAATAAATTAGCTAGTGCAATTAATGTCACAGCTAGTTGTTTTGCATCATTAAGGAAAACTGATCACATGATGGTCATTGAAAAAAGAAAGGAGAAGGATTGAAGGAGAAAAAGTCGATGTTGATATTTAGCAAGGCTAATTAATTAGTAGTACTAAAGTCTCTCTAGTTAACCATGATGATAACGATGTTAGAGGAGCTAATTAACCGACAAACCCTAAAGCTATCCGTGAAGGTGAAGGTGCTGTTGGAGTTTCCTACGTAGAACTTATTTGTGCTTTTAAAAGAAAAATAAAAAACAGAAATGCTGTTGAGAAAGCTAAGCACATGTCAGCCACCCAGTCGGCTTTTTGTCAACACAAATTCCTATTAAGTGGGAACCCCTTAGTAGCTAATGATATTTAATATGGAGTAACATGGAATAATACCAAACCTTAAGCTTAATTAATTCCATAAAAATAGTGGTTTTGTTATAAAAATAGTGGTTTTGTTAGTGTTAATCATCAGCTTTATTTGTGTCTATATTTGGAATAATAATCATACTTATTAATTTGCGTAAGGGCTTACGTATGGTCTCTCCGGGGAGGGAAGATTACACGATTTATTACGATTAAGTGGCCCTCACAGCAATATATTAAGCTTTATATAAACTATATCCATTTTTTGATACAGTGTTACTAATTACTTTTAGCATTAAATAACCCATGGTTAGCATCTCTAAGCTGAATGTCAGAAATAAGGACTGAGATTGATTATATATGTTTGTCCAAATTACTTGTTTGGTATATGTATATCATTTTTAATTTCTTAATTGTGTAAAAGAATTTGCTTACTTCTTATAGTGCTTCATGAAGGTAATAACAGCATCGATTCAACAAAATAATTTCCTACGATGAGTTACAATTTGAATAGGAAAAAAAAACATCTGTAATGAATTACAAAGACAATTCCCATTAGTTCTAACATTTTGTTGCCTGCTTTTTGAATAACTGTTTAGTATATTTTCGAGGGATATACAACTCCATATACTCGTTTTTCATATCCGGATTATAAAATACAAAAGGATATTTAATTAAGAAGGGGAAAGACAGCTGGTCTCCCAGAATTATTGTATTAGTATATCAAATTTCTTTTAAAGAAAGTGGACACCATTTTGGAAATAATAATTAAAAAAGAAAAGGAAGAATAATTTTGGGACAAAGAGAATTTTCCTTTATATTCCCTGATTTAGTTCTAATTGCTTAAGATTGGCATGGATCTTTCATGGATCTCTCTACAAACCCAAGAGTAATGCAATCCATATAGGTGTCAAATGGATAATTTAAGAAAAATTGATTGAACCGGTAGAATTGAGCGGTATCCAGTCAATTATTATTTGTTATTGTTCAAACTATACCCAATATTTAGGGTAAGTTTAATTTGATAACATTAAATCAAACAGTACCCAATAAATTTATGGGTAAAATATTTTTTATAGGGTGAAAATCATTTACCCTTCCTTTCCAACTTTGCTTTAAAATCAAACTCCCCACAACTTTGAACAATAGACATTCTCTCCCCTTTATCCTAAATGATTTTTTAAAATGCCTATTCTACCCTTATTATCAACCTTTGTTTTTTTATTCTACTTTTTTAAAATCATAATATTTTTATCTTTTAATCTATGTAACAAATTTTCTATGACAAAAAATAAATACTTTTCAGACGAAAAAATAAAAGTGAGAAATACTAATCGAGTATATGAGAATGACGTTCTATAATGAAATAAATGAGTAGAATAAAAAAATTAATTTTTTAATAATAATCAAAACTCTAATATCTATTTACACAAGTGTAAATAACAGTTAATAATAACTTTATAAATATATTTTCAACAGGTAACAAAATAATTAATAAAAATAAGGGTATATTTTATAACAAATTCCCAAACATTATCTATTTTTATTATTGTGAATGGATTTTAAATTATAATTTAGAAAATATTTCATTATTAACAACTAAAACTCATTTACCTATATATACAATAGTGGCCAATAGAGAATTGAAACATGTATCTATATACATATAACATACTTATAACATCTATATACATATAACATACGTATAACATACTTAACACATGTAATATTAAAATAAAATTCATAAAAAAATAGTCTTATTAGATTGTGACAAATTCATAAACGGATTACTCTACTTATCATGTTAATGAACTTAAATAAAAATATATAAATACCTAGGTTAAAAAAAATTATATAAAATAATACGATATTACATAGATGGAGAATTGAAAATATCAAGGGTAAAATAACATTGCATAGGATGGGGGGAGAGGGCGGGGGGGGGGGGGGGGAATGTCTATAGTTCATAGTTGAGGGGGGGAATTTAATTTTTAAAGCAAAGTTGAGGAGGACAAAAGATTTTCACCCGTTTTTTATATATTAAGTTAAAAAGGCATTAAATTTTTTGCTTTGAACCTGGGATGATGCAAACAACGATTAGACCAATATGTAGTTAACATCGATAGTCCCCAACTCCCAAAAATATTCTGCTACTCCTGTTAAAACTAGATTAGTTTTGAGATTTTGAGTAGCATGCCACAGTGTATTCAATTGATCTTGAGTAGCAAGTCATAAGATATTGGATATATATCTTTCATTTTGTTTGTATTAGATTTTCTTCATTGGATATTTAGTCTTAGTAAACTTAATTCTTGAGTCCCATTCAGATTAAAATCTTTCCACTCGTATGATTTGGATTTATCGTCTTTGCTTAATTTGTTTCACACTAATGTATAGTGAGACGAATCTCTATTTAGCCGTTTCTCATGTTCATTAACACATCACCTTTTGCCAATATTCTATGCAAGCATGCCCTGTATTGTATTATAACTAGCGTCTCCCATGACGTCTTAGGAAAAGTATCAAAAATTAATTGAAGTGTACCAATCAAGAAGTTTGGTTTTGGCTAAACAAAATAGATAGAAAAATCGATGAATTCAATAAAATAATCGTGAACCGTCAACACTCTCAGCAATCTGAAAAAAACAAAAAATATGCAGAGAAGTGTAAGTTGCCCTCACGCAGGATCGAACTACGGACCTTCAGTTTACAAGACTGACGCTCTACCACTGAGCTATAAGGGCTTCTTGTTGCTGTCCTTTTATTTTAATGGAATTTAGTGTGAACATTCTTGTTTGCCCCTTTCTGTCCTTTTCAGCGTTGTTGCGGATTCGCTATTCATTTGAGGGAGGGAGCATCCGATGGAGAAGGAGAACACCTTCGATCCGGTAATCATACCTTCTTCTTTTTTTCTCAATTTTCCACTTTCAATACGAACATTAATTTGTTCCCTGACGAAATTATTTAATCTGAGAAAAATAAAACTGTTTTGTTTGTATTGAAACAGGATTTGGTCCACGAAATTTTCAAGCTAGTTTGGAAAAGGAAAGCTGCAGGTTCTATTTCACGTTTTCTTCTGCAATTGAACTTTATTGCTTTTATTTTCTCGTTACGTAATTGATAATTGTTGCAGAGCGTGGGAAAAATGAATTATCTGAGAATATGGACAACGAGGTATATATAATTCGTCAATCCTTTCATTTTTCACATTATTTCCTTGTTTTTTCCCGAATTTTTTGAATTTTAATTTTTATCCGGTGAAATTAGAGTAAAACATTTTACTTTAAGTTTGATCAGTCTGCGAATTTTGTTTGGAATTATTGTGTATGGTTCAAGTGTGTGCTGTTAAACTTGAAAAGCATTTTGTAAATGTGTTTGTAGGTTGGAGCTGGATCATCAAAGAGAAGTCGCCCTACCTTTGGTAATAACTTGCCCAATAAATATCTAATTCACGCTATTACATTTGTTAAATTGATTCAATTGGTTAAATATACGCTGGAAATTTTAGACTTTAAAGTGAAATTACTTTTAAGTTCATTTTATGGCGATATGTGTATATGCATGTTAATTAATGAACTCGCTACTCATACGTACTTTGAGATGGTTTTTTTGTTTTTTGGAATTTTTGAATGTGGATTAAGGCATGATCTATCTAAATATTTTGGAGATAAACCAATCAGTTAGTTTAATTGGGAAGGAATTATAGATGCCAATTACATATCTGCTAGAAAGGGGTATGACATGAGAAATAGGCTAGGTGCTTAATGGGAGAAAGAGAGCATGGAATGAACTTATAACAAACATAATCCGATTCTACAATCCAGGTCGTTGTTCAAGATAGTTTTGCAGACCAGATGTGCTCTCTCAGTTCTTTTGCCCTAACAAAAGGGAAAAGAAAAAGACAGAAAGATTGCGTTATTTTTTCCGTGAAGGTTGTTTGGTTTATTTTATGTATCACAGAGACGTTCTGAGTCTAAAATTCAATTTCTCTTACTTGTACCTGGTGTAGATGAATGTAAACATAAGTGAATTAATTACATTGTTCTAGGATCTAGTTAGGATATTCCCCAAATTTGTACTAGAGGAAGGTTCGCAAGGTTTATATGTCACGCATGTCAAGTTACAAGGATTTTCAAGCAAGATATTTCCTTGTGCTTTGAAAAGTAAAATAATATACTTCTCTCTGTTTTTTCTATATTATTTAACAAAGGTTAGTCTCTTCATGGCATGCAAGGTAGCATAAGTCGAAGGAAAGAAGAAGTTTAATATTCTTACATTTCTCATTTCTTGTAACGGCTTTAGATGTACTAGAAATGTGGTTTGTGGCGACTGGTGAGCAAGCTTTTCTGTGTATTACCTTCTTGATAATAATGGCATATCTAACCTTTAACAAGAACTGCATTTTATTCCAACTTCAGTAACTGTTTCTTATGCAGGTATTTACATTTTCTTACATGTGTTGGACTCCGCTTTGTTATATATTTGCTTAAATGGAATACATTCCTTGGACAATGAGTTTTCCTTCTCATGTGTGTGTTTCTGTGTTGATGTTAAAAGCTAATGCAAATGCACTGAAGCTGAGCTCTGAATTCCTCCGAGTCTTTGTAGCAGGTTTGAGCATCAATGAAGAAAAATTATGTTATTTACTTGGCTAAACTTACCCATGCATTCTTTTTATCTTGAGATTTGTTTCCTTGATGTAGAAGCTATACAACGTGCTGCTACTATTGCTGAAGCGGAGGGCAGTATCAAAATAGAAGCAACACATTTAGAGAGGATACTTCCTCAGTTACTTCTAGATTTTTAAGGTACTTGAAGGAGATATGGAATCATAAAGCTTTGTCTGTACAAGAGTCCAGAAATGGGGTTTATCTTCTTAAAAGTTGGAATGCCTCTTTTCTCCTCTAAACGTTCTAGATGTTGGATGATTTCTTTGTAGCTGTTGGACTAACTAGCAAACTTTGATAAGAGATGTGCTTTTAGGATGTACGATACTCCACATGTTCTCGAAAAATTAAATTTTTGTTTTCTATGCAGCTGTTTATTTCCTTGTCATTTTTTCTCAAGATAATCACAATTTTTTATATTAGTTTTCAAATCAATCTTATGGATTGAAGAAGTTTTAGTGCTAGAAACCATTGTCATGTACTGTGATTGAATTTCGCTCGACTTTCCTTCAGAAAGTGCAATTAGGTCAGGACGACCGCGAAATCGCCCAACTTTTTCAGATTACAGGCCAGTAGGTATATCTTATACCATGTATTGTATCAATGTCTTAAAGACGAAACTAAGTGGCATATTATCCTGTCTAGAAAGGTTTCATATTTGCCATTGCATGTATAATCTGCTCTAAGATTAACGAATGCAGATTTTTATTTCACACCGAGGAATAGGGAGATACACTTATGTAATTTAGTGCTGACATAAAACCGAAAGGTATAAAACAAAATGAGGTCTTAGTCCATATGATGTTATTGATAAGTTAGGACACAACACTGTAGGATACAGAACCTTCAAATAAAAACGGAAACACACACTAGTTTTTGCAAATTCCAGTTCTAATATGCCTTTCTTGTTTCCATAATTTGCTAAGACCATTAGATGAAGTAAAACATATAGGAGGGAAACACCATCCTCATGACCTTTAGACAGAATTTGAATTCATGATTTGTACTTTCTGCCTTTTAGCTTTGAGCTCACAGCATGGAGGATCCTGGTTCTACACCTTTTGTTGTTAAAAAGCGATTACCCGGACAAACAATCATGTTATTGGTGCCTGCTGCATTCAAGATGCTCAGGTTTTCGCCAGACATTCTAAATAAGTTCATCGGGTGTTACTGTGTTAGTGGTTAGAATACTATTTCCTCTTCGAATGATTCTAAATGCCGGCTGTATTATACTAATGAACCAAATAATGATGTGCTTTCTGTTTCATGTTTAAAATCTTACATGATCTAGGGTACTTGAAGTGTTATAGATCAATTCACCAGCTGCTCTCTTGCCTGTGGATACAAGTGTTTCTATATTGATCATATTAGTTCTATTGGAGAATTAGTAGTTTCTGCACTGAGTCGAAAGAATTCCATTCACATCTCCAACTTCAGACAATAGTGTCTGGAGAATTAGTAGTTTCTGCCTCAAGTGAAAGGACTCCATTCAATTTCATACCATGCTTTGAGGTATCATAATATAGCAGAGGACACTTATGCAAAGAACTCTCATACAGCTAAATATAAACTTCTTATATTGGAATTGTAACAAAATACACAAGGACAGTCTCTCATATTGGAGATGTAACAGAATACACAAGGACAGTCTCTCATAGTGGAGATGTAACAGAATACACAAGGACAGTCTCTCATAGTGGAGATATAACAGAATACACAAGGACAGTCTTATACAAGGATACTCTCTTAGTTTAATGGCCAACTTTGCTTAATCTGCATCAACATGCACCTAACATCCTTACTGTTAGGCCTTTCCTTTGGATTCTCCAGGGTACAAAAGCAGGCAATTTTGAGAACCAAAAGCATTTGCTCATCGTTTCCGTTACCCATCAGCTTTGGATCGATTGCTCTATTTGGATCCTCAGAAGTCATGACATTTCTCATCCATTTCACTAAACTCATCTCAGGAGTGGTCTGGAAGAACTCATCTGATGGAAGCTTTCCCATAACTAGCACGCCAAGCAACACCCCGAAGCTGTATATATCACACTTATCTGTGAACTTTAGTGTCTGATGATATTCTGGCGCAATGTATCCTATAGTTCCTGCCACATTTGAAGTTGTAATATGTGTATGAGCATCTGGGACAGCCTTAGCAAGGCCAAAATCCGCAATTCGAGCTTCCATGTCATCATCAAGGAGGACATTTCCTGGCTTTAGATCTCTGTGAATTATACGCTGAGTGTGATTTATATGGAGATACTCGAGTCCAGCAGCTATTCCGACTGCAATTCGGTGACGTGCTGACCAATCTAGTTCCCGTGTCCCCTCTCTGACTTGCTGGAGGGTATCCTGTAAGCTCCCATTTTTCATGTACTCATAGACCAAGTAATGACAGTCTGGTCTTGGCATATGTGCCAGTAGGGGAAGCAAATTCCGGTGTCTGATTTGACCTACAATTTTGATTTCTGATTTTATCTGGCGCATTTTCTTATTCATAGCTTTGCTATCTTCTTCAGTGAGTTCTGCAGCATCCCTTGGGGGTTGTATGATCTTCTTTACAGCAATAATCTTTCCATTACTTCCCGGTAACTCAGCTTTATAAACTTCTCCACAACCACCTTTCCCAATGAGTTCTAGTGATGCCATTCCGTCTTCTTTCTCCAAAAAAGCCAAGTCCTCGGCTTTCTTAATCAATGGACTGAAAATTGTTAAACTTGAATCATTTGTGCTCCCTCGGATGATAAACATAAGCACCTTGAAGAGCATGCAAAAGACCAGCGCAGATAAGCCCCCAGCGAAAGCTCCAGCGAAGAATCCAAGAATCCAGGCGCTTACCTTTCTTCTGGTCTTGTTATGTTTGTGCCCTGGTACCACAACTCTACTAGGTGCTGGAGCTTGGACATTTCCTGAACTGGGCTGCGGTGCCATTGCAGGCATGTGTCTTGACCTTCTTGAGTTCTCAGCAAGTATGTAACGCTTGGGAACATAATCTTTTCGGTTTAAGTCTGCTGATAGGTGTTCAACTTGACTCACGACAGGCACCGGCCCTTCAAGGAAACTATTCCCTGAAATATTGAGGAGCCGGAGATTTCTGAAAGATTTCAAGGATTGAGGTATTTTGCCAGTGAACATGTTATCAGCAAGGGAGAGTTTTTCAAGGTTGGGAAAGTATTTCAAGAAGTTCAGGTTCCCAGATAACTCATTAGAGCCAAGGTCAAGGATTCTAAGGCGGACTAGAGATGATAATTCAGACGGGACTTTGCCAGAAAATTGGTTGTCTTGAAGGTTCAAGATTTCCAATTTCCGGCAGCTGACAATTTGAGTTGGAATTATGTCAAAGAGTTCATTGTTTTGGAGGGACAGTTCTTTGAGCTCAGAAAGCCTGCCAATGGAAGGAGACAGAGTGCCCTTTAGCCCATAGGATTTGAGGACGACCCTTGTGACTCTTAGCACGTATGAATTGTTTGTGAGTCGTCGTTCGCATGATATTGTAACAGAGTTGCATGGGTTCTCAAGAGCATTGCGTTGAGCAGGTATGCCTAAGCCTTTTTGGACAAGCAAAAGAGCACTGTGGTCAGGTGAGTAAAGGTTGAGTCTTGCATGAACAAGCAGGATCAGAGTGAAAAAAGACAAAAAAGAAAGGTGGGTTTGGGAGGCAGTGAAGGCCATTGGGATGACGATTTGTGGCAGTTCTGGGTGGAATTGGGAGGTGGATAAGGCACCACACTAGTGGTGCTTGAGGAGTAGGATGTATATCTTTTAGTTGTTTGGTGGTTCTATGAAAGGAAGGCTGGTATATAAGGTAATCAGAAGTGGAGCATGACTACATAAGTCAAGCAGGGACCGTGTGGAAAACTTAAGCCTTCCAGGGTCCCAATGTGTTTAATTTCTTCTCCTCATGAGTTGACCTGTGAAATTCCTAATTTGCCATTTTCATAACCCAAAATTTGGGGACAAAGTGTGTTTTACGTGCTTGGATGGTTGTTTTGCATGTATTGTATTTGTATCGTATCTATTGTTACTTTAAATACAATGTTTGTTTTAATTGTTGCTTAATATTTATTTTATCGTATTGTTAAATCAATCATCATGTAACGACAAAAAGTTCAATTTTATGTAACGACTGAGTTGGTGTGATCGCATCGTTATTTTATTTTTTTCTCACTTTGTCTTTGCTTAATTATTTAATAATTATATTTTATCCTACACAATCTTTCTATAATAATTCTTCCCCATATCCTACTTTTCTTTATAATAGTATAAGGTTATTCTTCAGATTGTTGATGTGCGGCATTATGTAGCTACGAGAAATGATATAGTCTATCCAAACGTTATATTCATCAAAACAATATAATACATCAATACTATACAATTCGATACGTTATGAAACGACTATCAGTGTTTTACTTCAGTTGGTTCGTAGAACTTTGGCTGAATAGTGTGGAATTTGACGTCCATCGCTATCATACAGATGAATATTAAGCTGATTGAAGAGTTCATTGGATTCAAAAGAGAATGTAGAATGCCAGCCGCCAGACAATGAGAAGGTGAAGTAAATTATGGGCTTGACTTCTTGGGGCATTTATGCTGCCCAAGTAGTGGTCCAGTATCATTTGGGAAAATTATTTATGCTACATTATAGTTGTAGTATTTCACTTGGTACCTGTAGTATTTCCTAGTGCAGGCCTTTATGTACGTCATAACTCATAAGTAACCAAAAATTGTTAACATACATGCATGCATGCACCTTTTAACGTAAAAGAATCCCGAAACCCAATTGTTCAAACAGATCTGTTAGAAGAGTCGCGGATAGGAAAGAAGTGAATTCTTCTCTGTTTTCTTTTTCTTGAGATCTTTACACAAATATAGCTGGCCGGATGGCCGGATTCACCATTACTTATCCTAACCTGTATACATAGATTATACAATATTATACACGGTTATACACATTATACATGGATATACATATATTGTATATTCAGGAGATATTTTTTAGTTTAAGCAGTTGGGTGTACATCTACTTAGATTTTTCTCCCGATTGAGTCAACATCATTTATTTTTGGAAGGACATTGCTGCAATTTTCCTGATTTTTGTGGAATCTTTTTTTTTTTTTTTTTTTTTTTTGTGGGTAGGGGGGACCATTTTGTTTACTTTGAGATACTTGAGTGTTGTTAGGGTTATCTATGTAGGGGTGTAGTGAAACTGATACACATAAAAGACCATGTTGGTCCAAACCTCTACGTCGATTAGATGTATAGACTTAAAGACTTATGTGCGACCAATACAAACTTTTAACCGGAAAGAAGTGTGTATTTGTAATTCTTCTGGTATCTTCATATAAATCTTACAAATGTAATAGTTGTGATCATCAGTTCCGATTTGATTTTGGTCGGAAGAACGTAACTGTATGATCAGAATGATAATAGAGATGAATAATTGTAAATTATTACTAGTAATAGACCACGTACTTGAATTGCATGTTTTTTATGATAAGGGAAGCAGCACTTCATGAATATTTAAAGAAGAAAATATTGATGGTATAACAAACAATAGGGGGAAAGCTGAATCTGGTCGATAACTTTGTTTTTATTGGGTGGCCTGGCTGGCTTGCCCTGTTATAACAAAGAAGCTTCTTAATTAAGAAAAGCAGTGTGGACAAATCATCGTACGTGTATCGAAAACAAAGGTTTAACAATCTTCATTCATGTAACACATGTGATGTGAGGTAATCCTTTCAGAAACTAATCACAAATAACTTTTTATCCTAAACACGTGTGCTTAACATGGAAGAGGGATATATAAGTGATTAAAGACATTAGTAATTTAAAAACTTTATTCTATTAGTGTTAATAAATTAAAATTAACCTTAACAAAAAAAATGAAAATAAAATAAAAGAAATTAACAAGTACTTAACTTTAAGCGGAAAATAGGTAGACATTGTTCTGAAACTATTATACTCTACTTTAGGATCAACGAAGTAAAACATAAAATTATACTCCATTAAGCATGCATGTTATTTTATCCATTAATTAAAGTATGTTCAACCTTGGGGTATGGCAATGCTTATTCAATATGTTTATTTGACTGAAAGCGAAATTCTTTTGTTCTTTTCTTTCTTTTTGCTTCTTCATCTTTCCAGCCATACCCCGTGACACACGAAATTGGTTTTGTGAGAAAGAAAGAAACTAAAGAAGAAAAGGAAGGAGGCAGGAAAAGAAGCAAAAATAAATAAAATGAATGGAACTGGTGGGAGTCAACATAATAAGTATAAATTCAATTCTCGTTGTCCCCTCCCCTTCGCTGCTTCCATATAACAGAAAATATCAAGGAAAAAATTGAAATAGAAAAGAAATGAAAAAGATACATATAAGTTAAATCGCACTAGCTAGGGTTAATGAGAGTAATAAAATGTTCCAAACGTTTGCCACGGGCTTGACCAAAAGATTAACGCTGAATGAATAAAGAAACGAATAACACCTCTTTTGCTAAGGATGGACGGAAAAGGAAAGACATTAGGGAAAAGGCAAAAGAAGTAACTCTCTCTTTTGATTGGTTTGAGAGACAACAGACAGAAGTGTATGCTTTCCACTTTAGCAATCATAAATTGGAGAGGAAAATATTAGAATTAGAACTTCCCAAGCACCATATTTATTATTAAGTGTTGAAATTTTATGTACAAACATATATCATGTATCAATTGCTTTAGTGTAAATATCGGAGTGTTGTTAAGTTTTTACCCATTACTAAATGAGAAATACAAAAGGTAAAAAAAAGTTCTCTCTACTGCTCACTTTATATAAAAAATATCAATTTTGTAAAATTTGTTGACATGACTCAACAAACAATAATATTTTATACTATTCTAAGACTCAGATTTTGCAATTTTTTCTTATTTCATCGACAATTGGGGAATCAATCAATTGAAAAAAAAAAAATGTATACGCAGAGCTCTTACTAGTTGATAAATTTTAGGAAGAAATTTGTTCAACTTGAACTTCATTGGAAAGATGAAGAATTACTAATTACCTAAAGCATCAATTGAGTGTTGCAGTTTTGTGCTTATATGAAGCCACATATGTCATGTTGTGTAGGCTTGGGAAAATGGTAACATGGCAACCTGGATCCAACTACATCTTAATTTGGACGAGATACAATCCTTTATTTTAATTTTCTTCTTGTTCAATCGTCTAAAAGGAATGGAAACACACATTTATCATATTGAGGATTTATACATTCGAGGCATAGTTGTACTTGTCATTATCAATCGTTCAGCATTTAAAAATTCTTTTCGTTTTACGGTTTTTTGTTTTACTGAGCGAAAATAACATTTCTTTAACTGTTGATATCTAATCCCTCCGGTACATTTTACTTGTTATTTTTTTCTGCACGTCCATTAAGAAAAGATTAACTAAAAGAGTAATTTGACAAAATTATCTTTATTTATTCTTTGATCTCAATCTAATACTACTCTCTTTTTCACCACATAATAATCTCTTACCACATTTATTGAGTTAGGGTAAATGGTGAAAAGTAGTAGTTAATTATATCTTGGTTTTTTAAAACGACAACTATTTTGGAGTATCTATTTTTAGTAAGGACGACAAATAAAGTGGACCGAAAGGAGTAGTAAATGATAGGCTCTACGACAAATTATCTTCTCAAACTGGAGGGCGCGAATCATTTACTCCCTTCGTCACATAATAAGTGTCACCTTAATTAAAAATTTGTGCCCCATAATAAGTGTCATCTTAGGAAACCAAGACATAAATTGACTAGTTTTTTCCAACTCTATCCTTAGGCAAAACTTGACAAGTTAAAGTAACATCTAAATGGTGATTGGAAAAGCCACATATAGTAACTTGGTATTGTTGGATTCCCAATGTCAAAAGGATTACTACTTAATGATCTAATCAAGAGGAAAAAGTAATTTATTATTATCATATAGGGTAATTTAGTAAACTTCACATTGCATAATTGGTTTCTTAATATGCGTGTCTTTTTTGCTAAGGTGACGCTTATTACGGGATGAAAGGAGTGTAAGTTTATAAAGAATGGAAAGTCTAAAGTTATACTCTTCGACTCAATTGTTTATCATAAGTCTAATATATTGAATCCTAAACTCTAATGTATTGAATCCTACACATACTCATCTAATCACATGATTTAAAAAAAAAAAAATAGAGCGATTTCTCCTTGGGCTTGTATTTGTATGAAAGTCATGTACATCCAATCTTTTATCATCAAATCGATGAAGGCTCTTCAGTGGAAGTTAGAAAAAAGACCAAAATTTAACTTAAAAATGACGTGCCTCGATTTCATTACCTCTAAATTATTACACACTCATAGCAGGCCAGAGCTGATCAAAGACATCCTTTGAGAGCCAGAAATTACATAACAACATATGACTTACATAAAAAAGAAAGGGTGCTGCTATTTGGCACAGCTCAAAATGACACAACTTGACACAATCCACTTAAAAAGTCCTAATTACCCTTAATGAATATTTGGCTCTAAACAATTTTTTATTTTTTCCTTCCAAGACTAAGTCATAATTACACTTAGGCATGCTCAACTTTTCCACTTTTCAAACACCTCGAGAAGATGAGCAATCTCGTTTTTATACATTTATACGTTATACATTTACATTATACATTTATACGTTATACTTTGCCTTTTTTTTTTTTTAATAATTTTATACCATTTAAACAATAGAAAAATCCCTAATTACATACAACAGGTGCCTCTTTTTTATTTTATTTTATCTTCCATGCCTCTTACTCTTTTCTCTTCTTCCTTTGCCGAAATCACAAACATAAAATGGACCCAAACATTTTCAACGTTGATAATAACAACAATGAAAACGTTGATTACAACAGTGAAACTGATGATTACAACGGTGAAAATGTCGTTAACAACATTGAAGACGGTGATATAAGGGCAACCTTGAATAATATTTTAGGGATTGAAGGTAATGACAGTTTGCTCTCTAATGTTGATGAAGATGAAGATTCAGAGGATTTCAATGGTGGTGGTCTAGACCCATACTTGGACAGCGAGGATGAAGGGCTCAACTTGGTGCGTGTAGAGGAAGAGGTAAATACTCCTGATCACTTTGAGGAATACGAAGAGGATCCTTTGACGGATGAATATGAACATGAGCATGATGTGACAGATGAAGATGAAGCTAGAGGAGGAATGAATGAGGAGAGATTTACACATGAACAATTTTTACAAGGTCCTATTGAAGGGATGACATTTGGAAGTAAAGATTCAATGTTTTCATTTTACAGAGAGCACGCCACATTGAAAGGGTTTGGTGTGGTGAAAAAAACAGCGTTAAAAAAACTTAGTGATTTTGTTAATTATGTTGTCTATGCTTGTGATAGGTCAAGGAAAGGAAAACAAAAGAAATCGAGCAAAAGAATTGAATGTAAAGCTCGTGTTAATGCTGTTATGATGGTTGATGGATCATCATGGCGTGTCACTAGGGTTGAAAGTGAGCATAATCATGTGTTGGATGCCAGACTATCACGATTTATGCCCTCACACAGGGAAATGAGCAGGAGTTTGAAGAGGCAGCTTGTTGCTCACGACATTGCAGGTTTGAGACCTTCAAAGAGCATAAGACTCTTGGAAGTTGAAGCTGGTGGTCCTGAGAATTTGGGATGTACCCCCAAGGACTGCAGAAATTACATTTTGCGGGAGAGGAGGTTGAGAACCTTGTCCACCGATGCAGAAGCCATAAACAGGTTTTTTCTTGACATGCAGATTAAGGATAGGGAGTTTTTCTATGCAGTAGACCACGATAATTCTGGCAGGCTACGTAACTGTGTATGGGTTCATACACATTCTAAGTATGCATATCTTGAATTTTGTGATGTGATATGTTTTGACACTACCTACCTTGTGAATCAATGGCGCATGCCGTTTGCTTCATTCATTGGTGTGAATCAGCACCGACAGTCCATACTTCTTGGATGTGCTTTGATTACAAGCGAGGATGCTAACACTTACAAATATGTCTTCTTTACTTGGCTTAGAGCCATGAATGGTGTAGCTCCAACCGCTATTATGATGCATCAATGCAAGAGTATTAAGGCAGCTATCGAGTAGTGATGCCGCACGCAATCCACAAGTATTGTATTTGGCACATTTTCACAAAGTTGCCTTTCAGGCTAAACCGAGTTCATAATGCTAAAATTGCCAAGAGCGAATTTAAAGCAGCAATCTTTGATAGCATTACTATTGATGAATTTGTTGGAAAATGGGAGGCATTTATTCAAAAATATGAGTTACAAAACAGAAGATGGTTCTCTAATTTGTTTTTGGAAAGGGAGAAGTGGGTTCCTGTATACCTAAAGCACTTTTTTTTGGGCTGGTATGCCGTCCACACAAAGGTGTGAGGGTATGCATGCTTTCTTTGATGGCTATATCAGTGGTTCTAGCACACTAAAGCAGTTTGTTGAGCAATACGAGATAGCCTTGAGAGCAAAGTTTGATAAAGAGTTAACTTCTGAATTTAATTCTAGGTATACAGAAGCAAAAGTTTTCTCTGGATTCATGTGGGAGGAACAAATACAAACTCATTACACTCGTACAATATATGATCTTTTCATGGACCAGGTAGCAAAAAAGTATCACTGTGAAATGAGCAATCATGAAGATCTTTGAAGTGGTGGAAGGTGTGGAGAAGTTCGACGTTGCAGATTATTCAATTAAGAATGATTTTCATGGCAATGTATTTGTGTTCTTGGTGGAATACAAAACAAACGGTGAATATTTGGAATGCAATTGCAAACACTTTGAATCTACTTATATTTTGTGTTGCCATATACTAGAAGTTATGTCAAGAAAGAGGATTGACATAATCCCTGATAGGTATATAATTAGAAGGTGGAGAAGAGATGTCGTTTGTCCACACTTGAGGAAATTCTTTCCTGGTGGCTACCCAACCATGACTGATGAGTTCAAAAGATATTATATGTTGAAGAAATGGTTTGACAGGGTCTGCGATGTTGTATTGGATAGTGAAGTGAAAATTAGAGACTTTAAAAATGTAATGAAAGCCAGACTGGCTGCCTATTTAGATTGGGATGATGATATGCTGGTGCCAGACGTTGGGGGAGATGATTCAGACGATGATAATTTCACATACATAAGAAACCCAAGAGAGACTCGTCCACGTGGAAGGCCACCAATTAACAGACGTAGAGGAGGACGTGAAAACGTCTTTAGGCGAGGGGGTGGACCAGGGTATAGGGCTAGATGTGCACCTAATGCCAATGAAAATAATGAGAATGGAGGTGATCATGCTAATGCAGTTGATAATAATGGTGGTACAAGTACAAGAAGACGTGCACGAGGGAGTGCGAGAACTGGACCTAATGTCAATGGTGACAATGCCGGTGGAGGTGATAATAATGGTGGTACAAGTTCAACAAGACCTGCACGTGGGAGTGCAAGAACAAGAGGTGGAGGTGTAGGGGGTGGTAGAAGTGGCGGTAGTTATAATAGAAGTAGTGGTGGTGATGTTCAAACAGACCAACCAGTCGTTTAATTGAATTGGAAGTTTTATTTTGTGTTTCAAATAGTGATGCATTATTTGTTTGTTAGTATTGCAAGTTTTTGTATGTATTGATTGAATTGGAAGTTTTATTTTGTGTTTCAAAATAGTGTAAATGTTAATGTACTGGATGATGCATTATTTGCTTGTTAGTATTGCAATTTTTTGTATGTATTGCGTAACAAAGAGAAGTTTGCTATTTTTGTTGACTTCAAACATGTGATTTGATCACAAAATTGAGAATGTTCTGCCTAACTTTTGACAAAATTTTCTTAAAAAAAAATAGTTTCATAAATTCTCCCATATTACTTGTTCAATAGATATAATTACCCATCTGAGAAAACATAGTCAAATATCATTTTAAAATTCGAAAAATTCAATTATTCTTTCTTAATGGAGGGAATCCAAAAATTTTGGGATTGAAAAAAGTTTAGGAGGGAAAGGTGAAAAGGTGCCTTCTCACTTCAATTTACGACTCCTATTTAAGACGTTCAACCCCTTATTATTTACCCTAAACATTTTCAATACAAAGTAGTTTTGCAAACCAAAAAATTTTGTTGATAAATGGTCGATTTCACTCAAGTCCATCCCAGTCACCGTCCCCACCCCCGTTTCAGAATAAGGCTGAGTAGATCTTATGCAACGTTGGATGATGTGGTACTCACATTTTCCATTATTTCCATTATTTTTTTTTTGTTAAATTACAATGTATTTATAATTCTTATTTTTTACAGTGGTTGCCAACGGTTGTATCTCAATACATTCCACCTTGAGTCACTGCCACTAGGATTGTTCATCACAATGTCTTATGGACAGCCAAAATTGTACCCTGTGGTCAAAGAAGGAGAATCCAGGATGGATGGAAAGAATTCGTTGACGAGGTAGGTTTTGAAAAAGGAGATGTGCTTGATTTTGTGATGTTTAGGAGCTCAGATGAGTTTGTGAAATTTGTGGTTGTTAACGACGACCCATTTTTCATAGCTTTTGCTAATGCATTACCTGACGTTTTGGTTTGAAACGTCTTTGAACTTTTTATGCTCTTAATTATGAATATCTAATTATATCAATATTTTATGAATTTGGGTTTATAGAATCTTTGTTTTAAGTTCTTAAAAAGTGTTTTGTCCACACATGTGAAAAAACTTAAATTTGTAACAACTTTAAAAATAATGCCACTTAAATTTAAAAACAATGTCACTTAAATTCGTGATTATTTTAAATTTAATAAAAATAAAATAATTAACCTGGACTATTTAAATACCAATCATATTTTTCAAGATTGTTGTTCTAATATATTGTGTGACTCAATATGGATGATTTTGCAAGTAATGTTAGACTTTCTTTAAGTATTTTTTTGTGTACA
Source organism: Lycium ferocissimum (assembly GCF_029784015.1). Classification (NCBI taxonomy): domain Eukaryota; kingdom Viridiplantae; phylum Streptophyta; class Magnoliopsida; order Solanales; family Solanaceae; genus Lycium; species Lycium ferocissimum. The sequence continues at coordinate 12,033,677 of NC_081346.1, read as the reverse complement.
AAAACCCAAAAAAAAAAAAAAAAAGCCTTCAACAAGTACGCAAAGACAATAACAACATAAAAGATCCAAAATCTTACATTGCGCATGCTTTTTACTACATTAACCAACTTAACATGTTTCAAAACAAAAACTAAGACATAGAACAGAAGTAGACCGTCTTAACATCAAAACAACTTCTTTCAAAACATAAATTAAATGACTGGACCACCAACATGTTAGAATAGAAAAACTATATCATCCATACTAAAGATCAATATTGTTGACTTCTTCAATGTCGGCCCAAAACCTGTGCCTCAACTCCCAAAGTTCATTCCTAAGATTCCTCAAAGTCTGCCTAAGTTCTTTCACTTTAGCCTTCAAAGCCGCAATCTCCCATACTGAATCTGGCACTGATCATCCGAAGAACCTTGAGTAGTTGAACTTATGTTTTTGGAAGACATCTTTTTTCGGAAATTTTTAGGAAAGTGAAAGTAGATTTTGCTTTTTAGGGTTTGGTATTTAATGGTGTAGAAGCATTTAATATGTTGGTTGATCTTCTCACCTGCCAAATTTTTCTTTTTATTTGCCCGATACCAAAATTGATTACCGTGTGATTTTGGATTTTAAATTTCAAATACTATTCTCTTAAGAAACTTACCATGTACTCCTTTGTTAATCCTTTGTTAATCATAATCTAGTGTTTTTTAATAGTTTTTATAATATAATGCAATTTAATAGTAATGTAAAATAATGACATGTTAATAGTAAGAATACAAAATATAATAATAACAACTAAAAAAAGTAGTTAACATACAATGCAAAATAATAATAACCATAACGACTAAAAAAAGTAGTAACATATTTCTAATAATTAACTTGTGTAATATAAAAGGACTAGGAATGTAAAAACAACATGCCCTAACATAAATGTACTGTAGTACTTCCATAACAAAAATTAACTTAATAATAAGCACCTAATACCCACAAAAATGGAGGGGGAGTGAAGAGGGGAGTAACAACATCATCTGCATTCAACTTAGCAAAATGGAATAGGGCGCTGAGCATCCTCTCCAATCTCCATCCGATTGCTATAAGGTGTTCCATGAATGTTGAGTGACAGTACCTAACCTCGTTCAACTGAGATTTGAAGGCATTTCAACGGTGGATGAACATCTCATTGGTAAGAGTGACCCAGTTTTCCAATGCATCTGAACGTCGGTTAATTAAAAAATCTATGTCATCCAACTTACGCATGATTCTCTTAGTGCGACGTAGTAGGTGTTCCATTTCTACAAATAATAAGACAAAAAATTAATCTTTTACCTAAGGTTGAATGTTTGAAATCCTAGTTTGACTACTTTGTTGAAAATGAATGTACTATACATGGAGCTGCCAGAGACTGGTTAGAGTATTGAATTGTATGTCAACAAAGAGAATAAGGAATGTGGTATAGTGTTTCTCTTCTTTAAATAGGCCAAACATGCCATTTCAACCGGATCAGTCGGCTGAACTGCATTTAATGACTGACACTTATTGCAATACACCCAATTCCCATTATATATTATTATTTTATATTATAATTTTAATTTTATTTAATTCTTGTAAAATTGAACGCAAATTCATCATTAAATTGAAATCTTAAAATTCAAATAACAATTATACAATTCATCATAAAATTGAAATTGTTCAAGATATTAAAATTCAAATAACAATTATACAAAGTTGTTCTTCTTTGTTGTGCTCATAGAAAATACATTTAAAAGGGGAAATCTAATACAATTTATCGGGGAGGGACGAGCTTTGAGGCTCATTGTTAGGCTTGTTGATAGAAGGCAACATAGTTCTCTCCAGCCTAGTCGCAATAGCTTCCATGCGCATCATCATTATCTCCTGCTTGTGGCACAACCCATCCACACGTCGACTTAACATAGCAACTTCCACTCTCAATTCATGAATCTGACAAACTAGCGACTGAAACGGATTGTTCATTGGATACACATGGACTTGGGGGCGAGTAGTGTTAGGGACATTCACTGTGTTACTCATCATTTTCACCTGTAAATAATATTAAAAAAAATTTAAATATTAGGTGGATGTAAATGAAGAGTAGTAATGATACCTTTCAATATTTTGATTTGATTTGATGTCTTATAGAGATTTGGTTTCTGGATTGCTTGTGGTAAGATTTTGTGTGTAGTAGGGTTTAAATAGCAAATGATACAAGTGAACGGTAAAAAAAAATTAAGAACAAAGCACGCCTAGCCAATAGCAATTCGTTACTTTCCTTGGTAAATGAAGAAGGGTCATAGGAAATCTGTTTTTTTCCCATACCAATGTGCGCTGATATACGTATAGTCATAATTATCACCATTCACCGCTCTTTTTTTCATTTTCCATCAATAACACTTTTTGTTTGGTAATTTCATCATTAGATTTCCCTCTCAAAAGTTGTTTTCGTATCAAATTTTTTAGATTTCCCCCCATGTTTTGGATCAAAAGGAAAAAACATAGAGGGAAAATTTTGCGACTAAATGGAATAAAAATAAAATTCAAAAAGAAAATTTATTATTACTCCACTTAATGTAATACTTAGATAATTTCTTCATCTACTTGCATTTGGAAAGTGTTTAATATGGAATTGCCACATGTTGATTTTTAATGTTACCAATTATCTATGTGATCATTTATACTATATGTTGATTGTTCTATTTTATTTACTTGATTTTGAGATAAAATGTAGAAAATAAAAAATAAATTTGATGAGGCCAAACTTGATCCAATTGAACCACCAATGCTTGGTGGAATGAAGGTGTGACTCTAAATTTGGTTCAATTATATCAAGATTTGATCTTCAATTTGATCCAAATAATCAAGTCAACACAAAAGTCAACAAAATTGAATTGAACTAGAACCAACATTGATCCCACTTCAACATTGAGATCCAAATTGACCCAATCGAACCACCAATGCTTGGTGGAATGAAGGTGTGACTCTAAATTTGGTTCAATTATATCAAGATCAAGTGTTGTTGATCTTCAATTTGATCCAACATAAGCAAGTCAACACAAAAGTCAACAAAATTGAATTGAGACTAGAACCACTTCAACATTGAGATCCAACTTGATCCAATTGGACCACCAATGCTTGGTGGAATGAAGGTGTGACTCTAAATTTGGTTCAATTATATCAAGATCAAGTGTTGTTGATCTTCAATTTGATCCAACATAAGCAAGTCAACACAAAAGTCAACAAAAATTGAATTGAGACTAGAACCACTTCAACATTGAGATCCAACTTGATCCATTTGGACCACCAATGCTTGGTGGAATGAAGGTGTGACTCTAAATTTGGTTCAATTATATCAAGATCAAGTGTTGTTGATCTTCAATTTGATCCAACATAAGCAAGTCAACACAAAAGTCAACAAAAATTGAATTGAGACTAGAACCACTTCAACATTGAGATCCAACTTGATCCAATTGGACCACCAATGCTTGGTGGAATGAAGGTGTGACTCTAAATTTGGTTCAATTATATCAAGATCAAGTGTTGTTGATCTTCAATTTGATCCAACTTAAGCAAGTCAACACAAAAGTCAACAAAAATTGAATTGAGATACAACTTGATCCAATTGAACCACTAATCCATACTTGAATGAATTGGACCACTATAACACAAATGTGTGTGACTCTAAATTTGGTTCAATTATATCAAGATAAAAATAATTTTATTCAATTAATTCAAAAATAATATGTTTAAGTAAAATAATTAATTTAGTAATATGTTACAATTTGTTAGTACATGATGTCATGACTCCAAATTAATCATTCATGATTTGGTCATAACAAACTTAATAAAGGTTGTAATTTATGAGTATATTAAACTGTTGAGATTTCATATTAACCAACTTCAAAAAAAAATTAAAAAAATTTAGACTATAACAAAAACCAGGGATAAAAATGAGCGGTTTTTTTTTTATTATTTTATTTAACCAAACCGCCTTCTCTAATTCACACCAACTATATAAAGACATTCTTCCAACAAGACCACTCATTTCTAACTTTTCGAGTAAAGTGCCTTTTAGAAGATACATACCAAGGTATTCTAACAGTTCATCTTCCATTTTTTTTTGTCGATTAATAAACTTTATAAATTGCTTTCTTCTGTTAGTTAATCTTTTCTACTTGTTGTTTTTGCAGAAAAATGTCTGACGAAGCACAGTGGCCTACATCAAGCATTTACGAAAACATCCTCAGGCCACCCAAATCTATTCATGAGCGTCTTATAGACGTTCATTTTCTGTTGGTAGACATGACACACAAACTAGACAGGATGATGGAGGAGATTGTTGAGTTGAAAATCAACCAGGAGAAAATGGAGATGATGAGCAAGGCTACATGCGGAGGCGTTGGCCTCGAAGTTAAAGAGATCTTGCCCCCCTCACCAACCGTTTTCTTAATTTTAGGAATGATTAGGTTTCTTGTTGCCTCCCCACCCTGCATGTCAATGTTTAGGCAGGGTTACTATCTATTAGGGGTTTTATTTTTTTTTTCTTTTTTTTGGTTTCGATCGGAGGGCAATGATTTGTTTATGTAATTGGTTTTTTTTTTTTTTTTTTTTTGGGGGGGGGGGGGGGGGGGGGGGGTTTAATTAATTTTATTATATATATAAACTTATGTCTTATTATGTCTAAATTTATGTTGTGCTAAATATTATTTTTTGAGTACTATTTGTTAAATACAACTATCACGAAAGTTACAAATATAAAGTATAAAATAAAATACAAGATATTTTAGATTCTTTAATCGGATTAATACTCTTATTTAAGTTAATGGAATATTTAATTTCACATATTATATCAGAAGAGCCAAATGAACCTTTCAGTTTCCCTCTAAAGGAAATAACGTGTACAATTAAATTTGCGAGTCAAGGGAATAAAATAAAATATTCAAACTGAAAATTTATTATTACTCAACTTAATGATAAAATATTCAAACTGAAAATTTATTACTCAACTTAATGATAAAATATTACTCAATTTATTATTACGTAATACTTTGATAATTTCTTCATCTACTTGCATTTGTAAAGTGTTTATGATTAATGGAATCAATTACATTAACAATAAATATGGATAAATATATATGAGCGGTTATTTTTTTCCCCTTTTTATTCTCCGTGACTGCCCTTTCTAATTAATTCATCTCACATATATAAAGAGACTATTCAACTATACAATTCATTTCCAACTTTTCAATTACTTCGTTCCAGAATATACCTACCAAAAGGTATTACATGTCCATCTTTTTTTTTTTTTTTTCGAACTAAAAAGGTATAACTTGCTTTCTCCTTCTTACAATTAATCCCTATACTATTTATTCTTTGTGCAGAAATGGGTGACAAGCGGCAATTTGGTGGACATAGCAAGTATGCAATCCTCATCAATCCGCCCAAGAATATGAATGAGCGTCTTATGGACGTTCATTTTCTTTTGATGGAAATGGCTGAGAAACTAGACAAGATTATGGATGACCAGGCTGAGTTGAAAGCGAGGACGGAGAAGTTGGAGGCGATGGCCATGGCTACAGTCGGAGGCGTTGGCTTAGAACTTGATGAAGTCTTACCCCCCTCACCCCCACCTTTTCCCAAGGCTATGTGAATCTTTTGCCAGGGTTAGTATAAGTATGTTTGGGGATTGATGTTGTTGTTTTGTTTGTATTGGGATATTAAATATAAAATTATGAAAATTTTAGTTTGTTTGCCAAAAAATATTTTTTATGTTAGTTGTTATGTTAGAGAAAATTATATAAACAGATGTATTATACTCAGATATAGATTTTATTTGAACCATCATTTGAACTTATTTATTATGATACACAGATGTATAAACTTATACTTAGCTATGAACTTATTTTTTATAACTTACACTGATAGAGATAACCTTATTATTATAAGAACTTATTTCTTATGACTTACAGTGATATGTATAAACTTATTAGTATGTTATTTTTTTTAATAAACACTAATAATTTTTATGTGATTAATTAGAGAAAGTTATATAAACGTCATATGAACTTATTTTTTAGACTTACACTGATATGTTTAAACTTACACGTATATGAACTTATTTTTTAATTAATTAATTACATTGATAGAGATAAACTTATTAGTAAGTGATTTTTTTACTAAATAATATTAAAAATTGTGTGAAGTTATTATTATGTGATTGATTTAATTAATTAAATAAATAAAGTTATATAAACAAAAATTTGAATATTGTACGACTATTCGTTTACAATTTTGACAAATTTCCAAGAAGGATAATAATGTTGACAACACGGCATACAAGATGCACTCTTGTTTATTTCCAATGTCCACCTCTTAAATTGGCCAATGAGAGTTTAACTAATGAAATGGGTAACCAAATCTAATTGGTGAAGGGTTTAGGCGTGGGTGGGTTTGGCCGCCCAAGGTAAGAAAGTAATTATATCAACTAATGCATGATCACTATATAATCACTAGATGGGTTGCATGCAAAAATTACCCTAAATATGTACTAAGCTATCAGTAACCTAAAAAAATGGAGAGAACACCTAAAAGAAGAAGACTAAGTTTAGGATTATGTGCATCTCCGGATGTCATAGAGAAGTTGTACCATACCAAAAAAGAAAACTACGAAACCATGGAGGATGAACTAACTGAGCTAATACACAGGCTAATCAAGCTTAGAGGCAGAGACTCTACTGAGATGATACTCTTGCTTGACCCCCTTCCCCTTACCAAATCGTATGAAATATATGAGAAGCTCCTGAAGAATAACCCCCCTCAAGTCTATGATCTCGATGGTGACAATGAGTCATCAAAGGATAGCCCCTTACTTGATACTAGGGGCGTTGCTTTTGGTGATGCATGCACCAAGGTTCTTGATCTTTGAGGTGGTCAAGATTACTGGTAGGAATGGTTGGTGCAGGTGTTTTTGTCTAGATGCTATGTCATCTCTATTTTTAGTTTTGTTGTGTTTTGTTTTAGCTTGTTTTTATCTTTGTTTGGAATGAAATGTTTGTTTGGCAATTACAATTCATGTCTCTTTTAATATTTCTATGCTTAATAGCTAACACGATGGAATAATTTAACTTGAAAAAGTTTAGACTACACAAAATAATTAATTTTGATTTTACGGATTCTTATATTTTTTATTATTTTATGCATATTAGATAATTTGATTAAAAATTGGCGAAATTCTCTCAATGTAAAAGAGGAAAAGAAAAAAAATAAGGTAGTAAAAAGGAAAATGTTCATAAATATGAGTAAAAACCCAATTCCATTGATCAAAAGCAAATTTACATAACAAAGATGAGTACAAAACACTACTTCATAAATATGAACATGCTTTTAATTCCATTGATCAAAAGCAGATTTACATAACAAAGATGAGTACAAAACACTACTTCATAAATATGAACATGTTTTTGTTGGTCCCCTAAACAGATTTTCACTTGCACCGGTTAGGAACTCAAGGGAAACTATATATTTTTTTTAAAGACGCGTAACTAGACTCGAACTCGGGACCTAAATGTTCTAAACTTAAGGCGAAACCATTATACTAGGGCAGATCAACCGCGTTTAAGAATCATCGTTAAATAGTTTTAGTCGCTACGTTAGGCCTAACTATCATTTTACTCTTCAAAATGGAAAAGGAAAATGTTTATAAATATGAGTAAAAACCCAATTCATTGATCAAAAATAGATTCACATAACCCATCTATAAAATGCACCCTTCTCATTATTTCAGTGATATAATATTGGTACAATCTAATGCCATTTATGCTATGTTATTTTGTTTTGTGTCTTAAAATGTATCACCTTCAATTTGCACAGCAAGTAGTAGTGATTTGATGAAAATGATAACTTTACAATCTAAACTCCATTTTGAAAAATTTACAATCTAAATATAGCTACATATTTCTTTCGTAGCCCACTTAAATAGACAGAGGTGCCTTTCTCTACCTGTTTGCAGTGGCTAGTTTAATAAACAGAGAGACTTCGATAAACAAAAAGCAAAACTAGAACATGTTATATCCGATTTTGAACAACGGGACCAGTTAACTACAATAGCTACCATCCATACTAGACTTTGGTTTGTTTTAAAAGTATAACTTAGCATGGAATATTAAGGAAAATTTGGGGTTAAAAGCTATTTTTGGAAAGTATTTAGTTGATAAAAATCCATATGGAAGTTTAATATATGAGATAAAAGAATGACTAAGTCATCATTCTCCATCATCCTCAACACTTAGAATTTTCAAGAACCTTGAAGAAGAAAAACCTAAACGCCATAGATAAAATTCAAGACCAAAAAGAGCCATCAAAAAAAAAATTCTTCTAGCAAACCCACTAATTGAAAATAACGTGGGAGTGTTGTTGGAAGCAATAAGCTACTCGTTTTTTTTTCATCATTCACCACCTTAGCCAAGTTGTGAAGTTGTGAAGAAAGGTAAGGTTTAATCTTGTTTTTATATGTTATAGACGGTTTATGTATGTCGTAGTATGTAAATATGGATGAAATTCATGGAAAATTTGCACTATGGGGTAAACGTGCATGTGTGTGTTGTGTTAAAAGTGATGCAGCATGTTTGGTTGTTGTAATGTGATGAGATGAATGAAAATCTGGCTTATGGTCCCCCTTGTGTGGTTGAGAATGAACTAATGGATTCTAGATGAAAATGAAAGTTTAATAATTCGAATTGATGTTGTGATGGTTACGGGCTGATTTGGAGGTTAATGTGCTTTTGAGGTAATATTTATATTTATGAGAATGACATTGTTAAAGTATGGATTGTTGGTGTAATTTATGAGTTGGGAAAGAGGAGTGTGTTGGAAATATTGTTCTCGGGTTTGGGGAGATTTTCGGGTGAGTTGGAATATTGGTTGGGTTATTTGAAATATTGTGTGAATTGTTTAAAGTGTTCTTGAAAATTGTTTGAATGGTTCCGGATTAGTAATCGAACGTATGAACCTTGATGTTGGTTTGAATGTAAGTAGTTGAATTGAATATAACGGAATGTTGATGAATTATGTAGAAAAGAGTTACTAATGTTAGAATGCGTTTTGAATTGATTATTGATGTTGTTAGTTTGGTTGTTGGTATTGCTGTTGATGAATTTGGCCGAGTTGAATTCTCGGGATTGTTGTATTTATAGGGGAAATCACTTCATGCCTAAATGCCTATAGCTAATGTTTGATATCTATTGGCGTTATGTAGATCTTGGGGTGCCCGACACGAATTAGCTTGAGTGCCAATGAAAGCCATAATTATGTCAGTTGTCCTATGACACGAGCCTCATCTTTGCATGTCTACAACCCCCATTCACCTCTTAACGTCTGCGTTCTCAATGTAGTATTATTATGGTTCCTATGTCTTTGGTAAGATTGGATTTTAAACATTGCATAAGGACTTTGTTTTTAAAAGAGTTCTACGTCTAAAAATGGCCGTAACTTTCGTAGACAGAACCGGATCGCCTCGATATGTCCATAGGAGACTCTGTAGCGTATAATGACTCTAACTTCCATAGGCGGGCTCGGATGGGGTTGACACCCGTCCGTGGGCCCCGAGACCTTTCTATGTTTTCCTTTCAAATTGTCCATTTCAATCCTATGATAATATAGCATCCAATGCAGCCACTAACTCTCGACTTGAGTTCGATTATATTTGGTGTTATGCTTGGCGTTATGATGTGTTATGGGATATGTCGGGTTACGGAGATATCATCTTCCTTGTGTTTCCAATGAACCAGTTCAATGATTTATATTTTTAAATTAAATATTTTTGACATTTTGCATGTTGTCTTATTTTACGTACCCTCTTTATTTTGGTTATGATCTGTTACTATATTTCTTGCTTTTATATCCTGTCAATTAAAATTAATGTAACCTCAGTTTGGTGATCCACGAAATACTGCTATTTGGGAGTAAAATATATTTTGGTATATACTTTTCCGTTGCACATGTATATATAATGCATATGATTTGTTCCTTTACCAATCAAAATATGAATAACATACAATAACTAACCTTTGGCTTAGGACACTTCGGAAAGAACCTCCGGTAAAACGTAATAAAAATTAACCAAGAAAATCAGGTATTCGGCTAGCCAAAAGGCATGAAGAAAAAACAACTATAAACCAAGGTGAAAGGTTCTCTTATTCTAAATTAGATTGTTACACCAAAACATTTTCAAGTTACACCAATAACATAAATACTATGGCAATCACTTCATCCTTGGGCAGTAGTATGTGACACCCACGAAAAGTGCCAATGAAACCATAATTATCAATCTTTGTTGCTTTGTCTTCCAAAGTTGACACTTTAATCATGGCTAGCTATATAGCCTAATTTTTCCTCGAGGAGCTATTTCAACCTTTTAGCATTCAAGACACAAACTATGCAAGAGAGGCCTAAATAATGCACTTTACCAATCAAAATATGAATAACAACAATAATATAGAGAGAGGTTAAATGGCTAGCTATCAAAAAATGGCCCTATTTTGACATTTTTGATATTGAAGAAAAGCTCTATATTGAAGAAGATGGCATCGTTTTGGTCTTTTAATTTTAGGACTCATTTAATTAAATTGCTGACATGGCCTATTTGGTGACCAATAAAACGACAAGGAAAATTAAATAAATAAATAGAAAATAGGAATATACGTATATATATATACTGTATAAGAAAAGTGTACATTCAAAAAGACCAATAAAACGACAAGGAAAATTAAATAAATAAATAGAAAATAGGAATATACGTATATATATACTGTATAAGAAAAGTATACATTCAAAAAGAATGCACGGTTCTCTAGTGAATGGCATTGGGAAGAAAAATGTAATAATGATCTTGGGTGAAGAGAGTAAAATTTTAATGAATTTGAAATTGGAAAAATAAAATTTTCAGAAAGGGCATAAACGTAAAACACGACGATGGCATTTGAGCAATTTGAGCCAAAATTCTACTTGAATTTACATTAATACCCGCAAAAAGGTGGAGTTGTGACAAGTTGTGCCATTTTGGGTTGTGCCAAATATAATTACCCAAAAAGAAAAGGTGGGCTTGGGAGGCATTGAAGGCCATTGCACCTAATTTTGACGTAAAAGAATCTCGAAATCCAATAGTTCAAACAGATCTATTTACAAGAGTCACAGATAGTAAAGAAGTGAATTCTTCTCTGATTTTCTTTTTCTTGAAATCTTTACACAAATAGCTGGCTGGATTCACTGTTTACTTATCTTACGCGGTGTACATAGATTATGCAATGATTATCTATGGTTATACACATTATACATGAATTATACACTCGCCGACTATTTTTCGTTTAAGTAGTTATGTGAATGATTATTTAGTCTTTTTTATCGATTAGTCAACATCATTTATTTCTTGAATGAAATCTACATTTGATTGCAGCAATTTTCTTGATTTTAGTGGAATTTATCTACTTAGATTAGATGTATGACCTAGACTTGTGCGCGACCAATTCAAACTTTTAAGTGGAAAAAAAGTGCGTATATGTGATTCTCCTGGCATCTTCATAGAAATCTTACAAATCTATGAGGACACAAACAATAAGGTGGCAGGTACCCCAAAGTTTTTTTTTTAGTTGGCAGGGCCCCCATTTTCTTTTTCATTTATTTTTGGTTCAGAAATTACTAATTACTTGATTAGCAAACACATGGGGTTTCTTTGTATTTTTAAAAACTTTGGGGTTAAATTTTAAACTTTTCAAAAATAACTTTTTGTCTTTCTCTTTCTTTCTCTTCTTCTTCCATGTTCTTCTTCCCCAAAAATAATTCCTTTACTCCCAAATTCTTTCATTCCTTCATCTTCTATGTGTGTAATCATTGTTGGAAGCTAAACTTGAAGTATATATACATTTTAGTTGCTGAAAAACGTGAAGGAGCTGGAAGCCATTGACAACCATTAATAAAGCTTCAAAGCTTTAATTCAAAAATGTGGGTTACCGCAAATGACCTTCGTTTTGAGCGCTACCTCAAAAAAATTGAAACATCGAGGAGAATTCATATATGAAATTTGAAGATATTTCGTTGCGATTTGACATGATTTTGGATCAATTTTTTTAGTAACTCCCAAGGTTGAAGAAGATGATTGTTTAAATTTTGGATTACCGCAATCGAGTTCTATTTCACATGATTGATATCTCAAAAGAACTAAAACGTGGAGGGAGCTCATATATGAAATTTGAAGCGGTTTGGTTAAGATTTGACATAATTTCGGATCAAATTACAGCAGTTGTTCGTCCAAAAGGAAGAAGACGACACTGCTTGAAACAGTCTAGTAAAATCAGTCTATAGTTTCTACATTGGCCATTATAGAATTGAGTAAAGATTCTACTAGACTATTTCCGACAGTGTCGTCTTCTTCATTTTGAATGAACAACTACTGCAATTTGATTTGAAACCATGTCAAATCTTATATATATAATGCATATATACAACAGATTTTACATGGAATATAGCAGCGGTGAGTGATACCTCAAAAAAATCAGAATATCTAGGAGAATTCATATCTGAAATTTGAAGCAATTTCGTTGAGATTTGACATGATTTTGGATCAATTTTTAGCAACTCTCAAGGTTGAAGAAGATGATTGTTCAAATTTTGGATTTCATTCAAATACTATTAAGGGGATTTTACATAAATGACTACATTTTGGGGGTTTAAAAGTTGCCATAGCTATATTTTCAATATTAACATGGCATAGCTACTTTTTTTTTTTGCTGTATTCATTTTTTTTTCCGCTGTATACATTTTTCTTTGTTGTATTCATGAATATAGCGATGTTTTTTTCTTTTTACATTGTATTCATGAAAATGATTATCTGTATTCATAAACGGGCTCGTTGTATTCAAAACTGAATACATAAAAACATAGATACTCCAAAAATTAACAAATACACCCTAAAAAATATGAATACAATCTAAAATATTAATAAAAAAGCTCAAAAAAGTGAATACAATCGTCTTATTCATGAATACAACAACACCAACCACTAGTTCTAGCTAGATCTGCCGGAAATTTCACAACAACACTTATGCTAACAAATGCACCCTAAAAAAATGAATAAAATCGAAAAATTTAACAAAAAATGCTCAAAAAAGTGAATACAATCGTCGTATTCATGAATACAACAACTTCGCCACATCCAACTGTTTCCATCCAGATCTGACACCGACGCCACCAGATCTACGAAAACATCACTGTCACCAACAACCGCCGCTGTTATCCTCCATCGTCATCGTCACCAACAACTTTGCCATAAAACAAAATCGAAGCTTTTTCAAGAACCCTAACAATGTCAAAAACATTTTTTGTTAAAATCAAAAAAATGGAAGAAGATATTCAACAAAATACACATAAAAAATGAAAGAATTGTTGTGTGTGTTTTTAGAGAGAGAAAGAAAATGGGTGTGTGTTTTTAGAAAGAGAAAGAAAATGGAGATTTTTAGAGAGAGAAGATAGTTGAAGAAGAAGAAGAAGGTGGGTAAGTACAAAGAGAGAGTCAAAGAAGAACGGACATTTTCAGTGTTTTTTTCTTTCTTCCCTTTTTCCTTTTTACTTTATTTTATTTTAATAGTTATTAAGTGTCATTAAGATACAACTATTAGCTATGGGATGTAATTAATTGAAACTATAGCTACTAAATATAATTAGATAGTAATAGTTAGTTACGTCCCATAATTATCCCTCCTATCAACGTAGCAGTTATAATAACCTATCCTTTGGGTAGTAAATCTAGTGCTTAAACAAATTCTCATTTAAATGCTATTAACGCAACTAGTTATGATAACCTAGGCTTTGGGTAGTAAGTCTAGTTATCAAATAAATTTTCATTTAAATACTATTAACGTACCAATTATGATAACCTATGCTTTGGGTAGTAAGTCTAGTGGTTAAACAAATTCTCATTTAAATACTATTAACGCACTAGTTATGATAAACTGTGCTTTGGATAGTAAGTCTAGTGATTAAACAAATTCTCATTTAAATACTATTAACGCACCAGTTATGATAATCTATGCTTTGGATAGTAAGTCTAGTGATTAAACAAATTCTCATTTAAATACTATTAATGCACCAGTTATGATAACCTATGCTTTGGGTAGTAAGTCCAGTGATTGGCTTTATCAGGAGAGGTTTCATAAGTGTGTCTTATAATAGACTGTATTTGGATTCTATTACTCTATAAGGGGGTGTTATATGGAATGTAGCAGCTATAAATGTGTCTTATTTGAGTAAATTTCAGTTTTGAGTAAAGATTCTCTTAGAAGCGACCACGGTTATCAAAAGAGACTATGATTTTTGTAAGCAACCAACGGTTTAGATGAAATTATCTTAAAAATTGGTGAATTAATTCTTGAAACTTATCATTGTTGGCATTTAAATGAATATTTAACAAAAAATGATAACATCATTATTGATATAAATACTAATATCATTGAAATAATACAAGCCGTTAGCTACTAATCTAAACATTACAAGTTGGTCGCATAATTATTTCACCTATTGCAATAAATACAAGAACATTTCACATTGATCGCATATAATTATGTTATCAATTTCAATATAGATCATATGTAGTATAGTAACCATTTGCAACGTGGCTAAAAAAAATAAGCGATGTTCACATATAGTTATGTCACCAATTCCAAATTGTTACATATAGCTATGAATGATCGTCGTAACTTTTTCTTCAACACATTACTAACATTACTCATTCATTATCATTATTTTGAATTATTATAGTGTTGTTTCATGGTGATAATATATTGTTTAGTTACACATATAAGTTTTATAATCTAAAATTAGTTCACTTCTTATTAAAAAAAACTTTTTTTTGGTTAAAAGAGATGAAATTATACAAGTCGTTCACTACTAATCTAAACATTACAAGTTGTTCGCATAATTATTTCACCTATTGCAATAAGGACAAGAACATTTCACATTGATCAATTATGTCATCAATTTTGATATAGATCACATGTAGTATAATAAAATTTTGCAATATAGCTAAAAAAATATATAATGTTCACATATAGTTATGTCACCAATTTCAAGTTGTTACATATAGCTATGATCATCATAACTTTTTCCTCAACACATTATTAACATTACTCATTAATTATCATTGTTTTAGATTATTATAGGGTTGTTTCACTAATTTCATGGTGATAACATATTGTTTAGTTACAAATTTAAGTTTTATAATCTAAAATTAGTTCACTTCTTATTAAAAAAAAAAAAAACTTTTTTGGTTACAAAAGCAAGTGTTAGGTTGTATATTCTTGTTACACCTCGTAGTTTTGTACGTTGAGATCCGTTAGGTGTTAGCTGTGTAATTGTGGATACTGGAGTACCTTCTAGGATATATGAGATTGTACGTGCCTACCTTATGATTATAAGGATTTAAGTTCATATAATAAGTTAGGGAAGCATTGGAGGGCAAGTGGATTAAGTAAATTAAGTTTGTTGGAACTTTGGAGAAAAGATGGGGGACAATTTCGGTCCAACTTGAAGAAAGAATATCTTTTAGCGTATGAGGAGTTTTGAGGTAAAGTAAAAGCCTAAATTGAAGTGCAAGAAGTCTAGTTTTCAACGCAACAAACCGTGCATCGATCGGACATCGGAATCAAACTTTATGAGCATTTTAAGATGGGCTGTCAGAGCAGGGAATTAACCCTGCGCGAACGCGCCAGAAGGTGGCGCGAATGCGCAAAGAAGAACCAGCAACTCAGCCCAAACGCGCCATGAGGTAGCGTGATCGCCTTTGAGTAATTTTTGAGTCGGTCCAGGCAGATTCTGGAACATTATATAAGGGGGCTTACCCCCTCTTTCTTCATCCAAACACACCAAAAACTCCTCCAAACTTCTGGAAATTTCCCCTAACCTTCATACATCAAATTTTAGCCCGAATCAAGTATAATCCCCGAATTTTGGTCCAGACAGAGTATAGTTGCGATTATAAAATCGTATTACGGCGAGTCTTGATTTGAATTCAAGGTGAAAAGTGAAGATATTGCGGTTCTAGTGGAGGTAAGGTATGAATCTTCCTTTATTGATATTGATTTAAGTTTATTTACGGAGATAATGTTATTAAATAGTCATATAACAAGTTGATTAATTGAGAAATTGGATAAACATCGTGTGAGATGTTTTATGGAATATTTTGGTATGGATGATGATGTTGTTGGTATTAGAGTTGTTGTTGTTGTGTTGGTTATTGGTATTGTGATTTCGGGCTAGGGATATAAACAGGGGAGATGCTGCCCGAATTTTGGCAGTTTCTAAAGGAGTTTAATTTAAAGACCTAAGATAGGCATATGACGATAAGCCTAACAGTAGTATGATTTCTCTTGAATGTAGATTTACGAGCTCGGGAGAATAAACGTTAAGTAATAGAAGACCGAAAAGGTATGTTAAGGCTGTTCATTCTTTTCTTGACATGTTTCCATATATGGTAAGAGTGTGATAAACCTTACGACTCGAGCTTTGTTAAAGTAGAGCTTGTCATATTGTTGTCTAGTTTCCAAATGTTATGTTATTCTTTCTGAGGGGCCACATCCCCTCCCTATGTCCTTGAGTTATAGAGAGACGGAAGAGATATGTTACAGTATCAGTGTTTTTTAAGCATACACATGATATACTGCATGGTATATATATTTTTCTTTAGCCTGGCCACTTGGTCAGTGAGACAATTTTTGTTTTGCCTGGCCTACGGGTCAGTGAGACAGATATGCCTAGCCTACGGGTCAATGAGACATATTACCTGGCTACTTGGCCAGTGAGATTTTATAGTTACTGCCACTTGGTCGGTGAAATATATATAATAGTATTATATTGCATTTCATATAAGACGAAACCGAGAGATGTCGGGCGCCTTTGGCCTCAAGTTATATAGTTTCCAGTTCAGTTTCAGTTATCGTTGCCTTACATACTTGGTACGTTATTTCGTACTAATGTCTCTTTTGTCGGGGGCGTTGCATTTATGCGGTACCAATCTGGACGATAGACCTCCAGTAAGAGGCGAGAATCGGAGATCAGCTGATTGGTGAGCTCCCTTTTGTTCGGAGTTATCAGGTTCTTGGAGTCTCTCCTTTGATTCTGATTGTATGGTATCGTCACATATTTCCTAGAGGCTTGTAGACGAGTCCTGTATATATTATGTCAGTGTCAGTGTGATAGCCTTGTCGGCTTGTGTATGTCAGTTGGATCTTTGTTGGTTTTTCACGATTAAAAGCGACCTCCTATATATATATATATATATATATATATATATATATATATATATATATATATATTTATATATATATATATATATATATATTTTGGGTGTGCGCCCAGTTCAGATGAGATAGTCAGTATTTTTATATATCTCCAAATTAGACATTATCAGTTTAAGTTGGGGGTCACTCCCCAGAGTTTTAGATTTAGAGTGGTTCGCTCGGGTCTATTTTGGCTTTCGGTGCCGGTCACGTCACTCCGGAATTAGGGCGTGACAATTCTAATAACTGGTAACTAGTGTATTAGAAGAGTATGCAAGTGTGATAACATATCTCTTTTGAGTACCCATTTTTCCTGTCCCAAAGTACCTCATTAACTAATTTCAACCCCTATCAATCTCTAATTCATAAGAAGGCCAAAATGTATTGCTAGGATTTCATAGGTAATGGCCTCTTTGTGGTAAAGACATGTGGCAGACTAAGCGGTACAAGACATTCATGAAGTCATAATCAGCTTTCTGTTGTTGGTCTAATTCATAAATGTTGTCTCGTCTATTAGAATAGTTATAAATCTAAAATGTTCATCTTCAACCTCAAATCTGATATTGTACACAAAACCACCTTAAACCTTATCAAAACTCCTTTAAATTTGGGATTTAGACTCCCCAAAAGATCCCCAACAAAATTCAATAACACCCACTTGAAATAAATCACTCCTTAATAATACCCATTTTTCAAGTTTGAAGCTCAAGCTTCAACAATGGCTATCCTCAAGCTCAAATATGAAATTTAATCCAAAACCACCTTAAATCTTCTCTAAACTCTCTCTCAGATTTAAATTCACCAAAAGATCCCCAACAAAATCCAATAACACCCACTTGAAATGAATCACTCTTTCGAATACTCATTTTTTCAAGCTTGAAGTTCAAGCTTTAACAATGGCGGTCAATGGAGTATATTTCAGATGCTAGAGGAAAAAAACCTGGGAATGAATTGAGAGAGAGGAAGAAAATTTTATATATTTTTTTATAAGGTAAAAAATATATTTTTAGATTTTTATTTCGATTTATTTTATTATTTCTTACTTAGGATCAGAAGGGTATTTTTAAAACTTGAATTTGATTTGAAAGCTTGGAATAGTTTTTATTTTATTATTTTTATTTTTTAGTTCCTTGGATGAAAATGTATTTTTTAAAACTTGAAGGCTTATTTTGACGCCCCAATAACTTGTATCAACTTAATTAGCACTAATCATAAAAGGGGTCCAAATACCTAATAATTAAAATTTGAGGTCTAGCATCCAAAAAAAAAAAAAAAACTTATTGGGGCCCTGTCACCTCATTCCCCCGAGTGACCAGCTCCAACTTTATTTTGGTCAGAAGAACGTAATTGTATGATTATCCAGTTTCAGTACTCATCAAGTAATACAATCCCACTTGACCTTTCTTGCCAGAAGGCGCCATTCTGTATAATGCATAATTCCCTGCAAGTTCCATAACTCTCAATCAAGAAAACCATAAAGAAAACAACAATAATAATTATGTTTCAATCGCAAATAAGTTGTGGTCAGTTATATGAATTCTTATTCCTTCATACGTGTTGGAAAAATTGCAAAACAAAAACAATAAAATAAATAGCTAAAAATTCATACTACCATCTGCCTCAAAATCATTAGAGATAGGGAGAAGATGTTTGGCGTGATCATTCTTTTCGCGCTTATACATGTCCCTAAACAAAAGAAGATCTTCATCTCTATTTATATTTCTTGATTCTCAGTACACTTTCTCTCACAAATTTTTCACTACTAAAAAACTGCAAAAAATCGATGGACAAAAAATCGACGCACTGCTTCGGTTTGAAAAACAGACAGAAAACCGACTCACTGCGTCGGTTTTTGCATTTCTATTTTTTAAAAATTATTTTAATTTAAAAAACCAACGGATGACGTCGATTTTTTTGGCAGAATTTTGAAAATATATTTCCGCCAAAAAAAAATCGACGTCCCACGTCGCTTTTATTAAAAAAATAAAATAATAATTAATATAAAACCGACGGATGACGTCGGTTTTATTTTTAAAAATATTTTAAATAATTTGCAATTCATTTTGTTTTTAAAAAAAATAATAAACAATTTTTTTTTTAAGAAATCGACGGACAGGGTCGGTTTCTTTTCTTTTTTTTTTAAAGTTTTTTGGGTCAAAATCTGGTCAACAGGCGGAAAAAACCGACAGACAGGGTTAGTTTTGTCCGTCGATTTTTTTTAACAAAATGGGTAGATGGGTTTTGTTCCCATTTCTTCTCCTCTTCCCAAATAAAACTCTCCATTCCCCTAAAACCCTACCCGCCACCCCCCTCCCCTCCGCCCATTTCCCCGCCGCCTGCGCAGCCCGCCCCCACCTACCCCAAACCCGTTTTTAACTTAATAAATTGAGGTTAGTTTCTTTTAAATTAGGGCTTTTAAAATTCTTTCAATTTTAGTTTTATTTGTAGATTTTAGGCCTAATGTTAGTCTATTTAGCTTTGTTAAACATCATTTGCAATGTTATTAATGTTGAATTTGTGAAAAAAATGTAAACTTTATTTGAGTAGTTTACTTGTCATTTTTTTTTGCTTGAGATTGTGCTATATTTCATGTTCTTTGTCAATGTATTTGTGTTAGCTTAGTTATCATTCATTGTAATATTATTGATGTTGAATATGTGCAAAAATGTATACTTCAATTATTTGACTAATTTTTTTTTTTTTTGTTGGATTGTGCTTTTTGTTAGAATCTATAAGTTATTAGAATTGTTATTGATCATTCCAAATTGGAATTAGTTGAGATTGTGCTTTTCAAAGTTAGAATTGTTGAGTTATAGTATTTCTATAACCTCAATACTAAAATGTAGACTTTATTTTTCTAGATTTACTTTTCAATTTTTAGAATTGGTTAGGATTGTGCTTTTTAAAGTTAGAATCCATAAGTTATGTTAGAATTATTAAGTTATAATATTTCTATAACCTCAAAACTAAAATGTAAACTTTATTTGACTGGATTTACTTTTCAATTTTAGAATTAAAGTTAGAATCCATAAGTTATTAAAGTTAGAATTATTATTGAGAATTCAAAGTTAGAATTGGTTGGGATTGTGCTTTTCAAAGTTATATTAAAGTTAGAATCCATAAGTTATTAAAGTTAGAATTGTTATTGAGAATTCAAAGTTAGAATTGGTAGGTATTGTGCTTTCTTAAATTATTGATATTCAATTTGTGAAAAAATGTAAACTTTATTTGTCTAGTTTACTTTTCATATATATATATATATATATATATATATATATATATTTGCCTGCGATTGTGCTATTTTTTATGTTCACTATCAACGTATTTGTGTTAAAGTTAGGATCCATAAATTATTAAAGTTAGAATTGTTATTGAGAATTCAAAGTTAGAAGTGGTTGGGATTGTGTTTTCTTAAGTTAGAATTCTTAAGTTATAATATATTTCTATAACCTCAATAATTTGTGGGTATATTTTTGTAGATGGATCATATGTGGATGTATAATATGAATAATAGTAATTGTGTGGGTTACATGATGAATATATGGTTTATCACACATATGTCACTCCACCCTTTTCAAAATGAAGGGGTAATTAGGTGTCCTTGAGTGTTTAGTATTTTGTTAGGGTTCATTTATATAGTGGAAATATTATGTTTCGTGATCTTGGAGAGACCGATGGGTCAATGGTATATTTTATAATATGGTTGTCGGTGAAAGTAGTGTGTCGTAGGAATATAGTCATGTCAATATGATAGAGTTAATGATGCTTTTGGCGTACGGTCGGGTTTGAACACGAGCAAAATTTTGAGGAATCTAATGAAGAAGCAAATTATCAAGAATTAGAAGAGGCTAGTTGTCCACTTTGGGTGGAGTCGCATTCTAATCATTGCGGTTAGAATGATTAACATCAAATCACCGATTGACCGTTGTTGAAGGCTGCTATGGACTCAATGATTAAGCTTGTGGGGGAACTAGTTAGTTTGGAATTAGACATACCTAAGAGTTACTATAAAGCAAAGAGATTGGTTTCCAAGTTAGGATTGACGTATGATAGAATTCGTTGTTGTCCAAACAGTTGTATGTTCTTCTATAAGCAAGAAGTTGATTTAAATTAATGTAAATTGTGTGGACATGTGCGTTATAGGTGGACACCTAGCGGGAAGATGGTTAGATCAAGGCGATGCATTATTTACCTATTATACCTAGGTTAGAGAGGTTGTTTACATCGCCGAGTTCGCTCCTCATGAGATGGCACGGCGAAAATAGAAGGCCACTTTGGTGTTATGTGTCATCCATCGGATGAAGCGTGGAAACATTTTGATAGAACTTATCCCGATTTTGCTAGTGAACCAAGAAACATTCGTTTGGGTTTGTGTGCGGATGGTTTCACACCATACTCGTTTTATAATATTCTTGTTCGTATTTCTTACTCCGTATAATGCTTGCGAGATGTGTATGACAAGTCCCTATATATTCCTAAATTGTGTTATCCCTGGTCCTCGTAATCCAAAAGTTTTGATTGATGTTGTTATACCCCCATTTTAAACGGGTTAAAGTAGAGTACAACATATTGGAGATTCCTATTTATTTATTTCAAGGAGTCGCCACCTAATTGATTTTAAGGTGAATTAGGGCACCTAATTATTAACTTAAGGTAAAGCTAACTAAACCTCCGTTAATGATCTGCTTAACCAGTATGATTCTAGGTAAGGGTTCTATATTATCCTAAAGGGAAGGGGTTAGGCATCCTTTAGGATCCGTTAACTTACGGTTATCCGGCCAAACTTAGGTTAATTAATTTAGATTAAATATAATATTTAAATTTTAAGACAAAGGACTTGTAAATGTTGCTGAGGTTTTAAAGGAAAATATAATAATGCTATTTAAAATAATACTTGTAAATATTGCTAAGGCTTTAAAAATGCTATTTAGAATAAGACTTATACCAAATATAATGATCTTGTATAAAAGGAAACTTCAAATGCCATTTAAAATAAAACTTATAAATATTGCTAAGGCTTTAGCTAAAATGCTATTTAAAATAAGATTTGCATAAAATATATAAGTAGAAGAAAGTGAAGTTTATGCATCGTTTTAATAAATATTTGATATAATTTAAGTGGCGAGGTGTTAATTGGTTTTGTGCATTTTTAGAAGTACAAGCAAAATACACAAATAGCTAATGAGAGTTTTCTTTATTTTTTATTAACTATACTTTAAAAATATGCATAATTGACTCAAAACTTGGAGAGTTATTTATAAAATATATTTGATTTTTATGTTTGCGTATCAGTGATGTTTCAAATTTCTAAGATAGTAATAAATAAAACATAACTCCTTTAGTTCAAAACATGCTACTTAAAAAATCGTTATCTTGAAAGTAAATATTAAGCTACTATAAATAACTCTAATATAAAAGGAAGAAAATGACACTTATGGAATTAATTATTAATTTGCTACCCATTCTTAAGACTAAGTCCCACTAAATTACTAGAAATCATAAGTTAAGAAAAACAAAACAAAGTAAAAAGGGTAGTTGCATCATACAAAATAAAGGCACAAAAATAAAATAAAAGGGAACCAAATAATATCAAATTTTGGGCCACCGAGATCCATAGCCGTCATTGGGCTGGCCCGCTTATTTTTAATGTTGTTGCGATTGTCGCCACAAGTGGCTTCTACCAACCGATTTTTCATTTCTATTTTTTGCGGCAATGGACACGAAGGGTGCGTTGGGCTTTTAGCCCAACACCGAATGCGGTGGGATATGAGTCGCTCGGACTCGTATGCGGTGGTCATGCATAAAAAGAAGGAGAAAAAGATTAGTATATGTCTGCGCACTTAAACAAACACATAATTTCATCGTTTAAGCAAAGTAAGAAAATCAAGCAAACACGCAAAGATAAACGATCTAGAACAAACAATGGCCTCGGCCGAGTCATGCGGACAAATTTAGGGCCCAAACGAATTATTAAAACAAAAGTAGACGAATGGGTCAAGTAAAATACTATTCGGAGGCCCAATTTCGGAAGGGATGAAACAAACCCAAAAATTGCTAAGAGTCCATAAGGAGACGAAGCCTCTTTGTTATACTAACATCATCAAACAAGACATTATACGCTGGTGGGCAAATTTTTCATACGAAGTGTTAACAACATGCTACATACAAACATTTTCCACAAGCTATATATGTATTCTTTTATAAAGTGAGAGGAAAAAGTACTAATGTGTCTCCTAATATGGATAAGCAACACATACAGAGGAGTATTTTCACCGGAAAGAGGGGAAACAACATAAACCGCTAACCAGCTCACTATTCACTAGATTCAACATATTTAACATATTTAAATCAAGAAGGATAACTGATTCAAACGAGATGACACACTTCTATTCTTCAAGCTATTTAGATGTGACCCCTACATTGACCTCAACTTAATTAGCCTCGAGAAATTGGTTATGGCGTAACTCATACAAACCGAGATTTCAATGTTTATCACCAAAAAACCATCAATTCATTTTAGAAAGGTATCTTCACACTTAAACAAGATCTACTTTCTTATTCCATTTGGTATATGTCGACTTGAATAAGGGACCGAAAACTCGGAAGAAAGAAATAACGAAATAGCCTTATATCTAATTTTTACGAAAAGAGAAAACACACACCCAAAGCAAGAAAATAAGCATCGGTAGCTAAAGGCGGGGAGAGATTACAACAAAACATTTCATGAAATCCTTTTGAAGCATACTAATATACGATTTTAGCTTTCAATTTTTTAAGCTACATGTTTCAACTCGAAAAGGTTGTAATCTAAAGCATTTGAAGCATATCTCAGGAGAGCCATTATACTTCACTAAACTTCTAACCAAAATAACATGATTCATCGCAAAAGAAGTCAATACATCTCAAAGGTATACCAATAAGTCGAGGTTATCGATAGGAACGCAAGGTGGTGTACAATACTAATCATATTCGAGAGGAGATCTCAAGCTTATGACCTTGCCAAATTTCGAACCACGCAAGATTAAATCATGTAAATATACAATCTATTGAACATATTAACTAATAACATGCTCAAAAACTAATCACGACAAGATTAATCAAGACTTGATGACGACACTAAAGTAATCATACAATAACCACTAGACTAACATATAAATAGAGGTCACTATATCAAACTAAAACAGAGCAGGCTTATAAGGTCGAAACTGCTAATGATACCAAGCTAACCATTAGTTTAACAATTAATCACAAATAGTAACAACCACATAACAGGCATGAAATAAAAAATAAGCACATAAACAAGCTGAAACAAGCTAATCTAAACACTGAACAAAATAGACATACATATAAGCCCGAATGTAAGCACAATGGATACCTTCTTTGGGTGCGAAGTGGGGCTCGAACCTCCGATATTCCTCGAAACACCGCAAACTCCGAGTTGGGATATACTCGGATACGAACCAAATACCAAAAGGGGTGTGGAAAAGATCTAATAAACCGATATCAAAGTTTATTACTAAAAATGGATATTTCTTGACCCCAAAAAGGACCTCCTCTCTCGGATTAGGAAGCGAGTATTTATAGGGGTTTTCTAGGGTTTGTCTCGGGTTCTAAAATGAAAAATTGGGCGGGGCGTTTTCAATTCAAACGTTGACACCGTCACCGATCGAACACCCTTAAAGAAAACAAAATCCATTAAAACCATTTTGTCGATAAAGAAAACGATTTGGGTTCACGAAAGACAAAAATCCATTAAAACTTTGTACCCGAAAGCAAAATAAAAAAAAAATCGATAAAGGAGATGGATTTGAACTCACAACGGCCAAAATCATTAAAATCTTGTACTCGAAAATAAAAAAAAGCCGATAGAAACGATTTCAAATCTCACAAATGGACGAAATCCACCCCTTCCGATGATGAACGAAAAGAAAGAAGAAGAGAACAAAAATTAACCTCTTTTCGTGGTGAGATACGGGGGGTACAGACATTAATTTCATTCCCCAAATTGTCCAGCAAGAACCATAAACCGTGATTTTGCTGAAAGATGGAAGAGAGAGAGAGATCCGGGGATGGGGCCGAAGGAGAATGAAAAAGGAACCCTACCGTTGTTTTGAACGAGAATTGTCAGACCGGGTAATTAAAATATTGGGGAGGGTTATATTAAAATATTCGATAGTTGTTTTAAGTTATAGGCTAGTCCGAAAATGATATTGTTGCCCGATGAATTAAAAAAATGAGTGAAAGGAGTAATTGGTTTCTAAATTTAAATAAAAGACCCATTTTAAATAAATACATACTAAGTGTGCTAAAATATCCACTAATATTAAAAAATATGATACTCCGATGAAAGTTGATGCCGTAATGACGTGCGATATTATATATATTTAAAATTCAATAGTAAGTAAATACTATTATTAAAATGAAGACAAAGGCGATGTGTGCATAAGCTGGTAAAATGCTAAAATGATTATAATGCGGGTTATAATAATACCGGTAATAAAAATAACAATAATAATAATAATGATGATAATAATAATACTGGTAAAAAATGGCAATAATAATAATAACGATAATAGAACCATGCAATGCCGGTAAAATCTAATAATTATAGTAAAAATATAAATAATTATTTCTTAAATGACCCAAAAATACTAGAGCCGCAAATGAATATTTTGGGAAGACGGGACAAAATTGGGTGTCAACAGATGTCTATCTACAACCTTTGATTGATGAGTTAAAACAATTGTGGTGTGAAGGTGTAGTGACATATGATATATCAACTAAGAGCAATTTCAATATGCGTGCTTCTTTGATGTGGACTATTAACGAGCGTTTGCGCCGGAAAGCTTGCTTGTCCTCATTGGCATGGAAAATAGTAAAGCTTTCACTTTAAAACATGGCCACAAAAATTCATGATTTGATTGTCATCGTCAATTCTTGCCTATGGATCACCAATTCGGGAAAATGAAACAACCATTTAGAAAGAATAAAACTGAAAATGATCCCCCACCTCGAACATTGTCAAGAGAAGAAATTTGGGGGAGGGTTTTTCACTTGCCTAAGGTCACAGAAGTTGCCCTTATAGACTACCTGGTTATGGTGTTGAACATAATTGGACTAAACAGAGCATATTCTGGGAGTTACCGTATTGGAAGGATAATCTTCTACGGCATAATCTTGATGTGATGCATATTGAAAAAAATTACTTTGATAATTTGTTCAACACTGTTATGGATGTTAAAGGCAAGACAAAAGATGACCCAAAAGCTAGATTGGACCTAAAGGAATATTGTAGGCGCCCTGAATTGAACTTGCAAGAGTTAGCTAATAATAAAGTGTTCAAGCCCAAGGCTAGTTTTTCATTCACTTTGGATGAGAAACGAGAGATTTGTCAATGGGTTAATGCGGATGCCGTAGGGTATGCGTCTAATTTTGACAAGCGTCTCTGATATGAATGAAGGAAAATTGATTGGTATGAAAAGTCATGATTGCCATGTTTTCATGGAAACTTTGATTCCTATTGCATTTAGCCGCCTACCGGAAAGAATATGGAAACCAATCACAGAGATAAGTTTGTTCTTCAAGGATTTATGTTCTAACACTTTGACGGTAGAAAACCTTCAAAGAATGGAACGAATATACCGAATCATTACAACTAAGCTCGAAAGGATCTTTCCATGTGGATTTTTTGATGTGATGGAACATCTTCCCATTCATCTTGTACAAGAGGCACGCCTTGGAGGTCTTCAAACTAGGTGGATGTATCATTTCGAGAGGTAAGGAACCAAACTTACTACCTCTTTCTTTAATGTATTTTGTTAACTAATTATTGTTCCTATTGATATTAAACATGTGCAGGACCATTGGCAAATGCAAAAAATTGGCTAAGCAGAGATCTAAGATTGAAGGATCTATTTGTGAAGCGTATCTTGCAAAGGAAACAACGCATTTCTATTCATATTATTTCGGAGAGCAAGTGTCGTGTATGAGAAATAGGCCCAACAGTAATGATGAGGGTGGGGTTGATCCTAACTACCTACCAATGTCCATCTTTAATCAACCAGGACGAGATTCTAAAAAGCCTCCAAAACGAACCCTGAGTAGTATGGAAAGGCAATCGAAATTTGTGACACATGTTTTGCTCAATTGCCACGAAATTCAAGTATATATTCGATGAGTATCGAATTATGTTATTGAATTAAATGGGTATCTGATAAGGGTGAAACTAATGAAAATCTTGCATATGTGGAGCAGTTACTCCGTAGAACTTGAGGGCGATAAAGCCATATATTCTAAGTTTTTCGATTGGCTGTACGATTTTGTAAGTGTGGAAATTCATTGCATAATTTCAATTAAATGTAGGCTACATAGAAGTTATTGAGTTTTAATTTTCCTCCTTATTATATAAGTTTATCATACAGGAGAACATTCCCAATTTGTGAAAGATATAGCTCTTGGACCAGGCAATGAAGTTAAGACAATGAAAAGACGAATAATAGTGGAGTGTGCATTAAAAGCGATGCGGATGGTAGCGGTGTAACTGTTGATTATTATGGTGTGCTGCGCAGAGATCATACAACTTAAGTATCCAAGTTACCCTAAGAAGAAGATAACATCATTTCGGTGCAAGTGGTTTGATCCAAGCCAAAGAGGTACAAGGGTGAATCGTTAACATAACGTAATTGAAGTCAAACACACAAGACAATACAATCGCTATGATCCCTTTATAATTGCACAAAATGCTAAGCAAGTGTATTATACTCCCTATCCTTTGCGTAGGGATAAGGCCGATTGGTGGGTTGTTATAAAGACTAAGCTCTGTGGGGAGGATTGAGGTCGATAATGCATTAGATGTGGCGTATCAAAATAATGTACCGCATTATTCATCAAACGGTTGACACGGAGTTAGAAAATAGTCTGGAACATCCTCAACACATATTATAAAAAGTTGATGAAGATGATGTAACTATCATAGAAAATGTTGAGGAAGAATCGACCGATGGACCTGAAACAAGCGATGAGGAAGAATCATCTGATGAAAATGAAACAAGTGAGGATGAGTGGGAGGATAACTAGTTGGATTTTAGTTTATTCTATACTTGATAATAACACAATTCTATACTTGTTAAATTTTTATTCTAACGTTATTAACTTTCTGTATGCAGATGTCATCAGGTGGTAGTGATCAAGGTAGAGGTAGAGGTACTAGTAAGAGAAAAGATAAGAGACCTATAGATCCTACAGCTACTAGTAGTCAGTCCATTCCATCCGCTCCACATATGCAGTCTACTCCGCCTCCTTTTTTTATACCCCGGCTCTTCTACGCAGCCCGGTCCGGACTTTCGGCGGGTCTTTCAGCCGCATCATTTACCCATCCTACTTTTATATCTATACCTATGTATTGCCCACCACGTGGCAGATCTCCTAGCACATCGGCCACTTTGTCTCCTTCTCCTTTTCCAAGTGGTATACCTCCCAGTGTATCTAATTTGCGCCTTAGAGATAGCAGCTCTGAGCCTGAGTCACTGCCATCCAGCCAGTCTCAGACCCATCTTCGACCTCCGCACCGCCTCGCACCGCATTGTGCACCGGTATATCATGGTTTACACCCGAGAGATAGAGATGCGATCGGTCGAATTTTCGTCGTGCCTGAGGGAGCTGGGTAAGGTTGTCTTTTATTAAGTTTTCCTAAAGTTTTTTTCATCTTAATATTATATGCGTTAAATTTTTTAATCAGAGTGTTCTATCCGCATCACGAAACTACAAAAAGCCTTGCCGGATGTTGTTCGGAGGCTTTATGGCGATCGCTTTATACTTCGTAGGGTGAAATCTCATATGATACTCGACAAAGCTATGTTTAGAGAGTTTAACGTTTGCATCTTATTATACATTTCATAACTTGAATTTACTTTTATATAAATCATCTAACATTAGCTATTAGATTTGCGTATGTATTGTACATGGGATCCAATGGACAATGATAGGGTCTGCCGCAAACTTTGAGAGGAAGGGGGAGCGCAAGGTTGTCGATTGGTTTTTCGAGGGCTAGAAGGTATATAAAGATGCCCCAATGGCTAAACGCTGAATAGTGGGAGAAACTTAAGGCATATTGGCGAACTCAAGAGTTTATCGCCAAGTCTGAGCAGGCAAAGGTTGCCCGTGCATCCAAGAAAGGTGGCTCTTTGCACCGCGAGTAAAAGAAGTCGGGGCACGTGACTAGGACAATGGTAAGTAATTTTATACTTTTAAAGTTACCTACGATCAATATATCATTATTAAGTTATTAATTTTATCTGTAACTTTTTTTTTTGCAGAAAAAAGCTACGGGACAAATGCCGACTTAGGATCAGCTATTCCTAAAGACCCACACAAAAAAGAAGAAGCAAGAGTCGGATCCGACCGTATGGGTTGAGTACAGGGCTCGTAATTCCTATGTAAGTGATAATTTTATTAAAATTATATATAAGTTTAATTATGATATATTCGTTATATACTAAGTTTCATTTTTTAATATACAGACGCAATTTATGGATGATGTGAACCAGTACAACCAAACTCGGCAAACCGAGTACCGAGCCGTCCTCCACCGAAATTAGAGATAGATTTTTGGTGTGGAAAGCGATTGGGAGTACAAAAGGGTAGAACGTACGGATCTAGGTCCAAGGAACAACTTAAGTCTCCTTCGGTCGGGATTACGAGGTGAAGGATCTTCTCGACAAGCCGAGGGAGTTGATGGTGTTCGGTCGCGCCTATGGCAGCGCAAATTGCCGAAATTAATAGGAAATTAGTCGAGACCGAGGCAAAAAGAGTTGAGGAAAGTAACTCCATGAAAGCGAGCCTTGAATCGCTCATGGCACAAGTTAAAAGCCGCGTTGCATGTGGACAATTTGGTGTGCCCCTTCTCCCCCCTCGACCCAGATGATGATGATGGTGATTACGTAGCCGGACACCGGATGATGGATCGTTATAGTAGTTTGGATTTAATAATAGACTTATGTTGTATGGACTTATGTTAAAACTAGTTAATGGTACTTTTGGTTGGACATTTAAATATTTTTGAAACTTGAAGGTCTATTTAGATCGTATTTGATGTGTTTAGATAGTGTTTGATGTGTTTTATTATTACTTAGGGTGATTTTATGTGTTGTAGCTCTTTTAGAATTGATTTGGAGCATTTTAATGCTAGTTTTGAGCAGCTTTTGGTACTAGTTTTGGTGCTGGTTTTTGTGCAGGTGTGACTGCAGAAAATGCAGGAATTGCATTCAGGAAAATTTCTAGAAAATCGACGCCGTCCGTCCGTTTTCTGGAAATTAATTTTGGAAATTTTCCGTAAAACGATTTTAAAAACCGACTCGAGTCCGTCGGTTTTCTGGAAAGTAATTCTTAAAATTTATGAAAAAACCGACGCTCTGTGTCGGTTTTTTATTTAAAATAAAAAAATTTAAATAAAAAACTTTCATAAAATTTATATTGTTTTTATATAAGATAAAAAATCAGAAATTAAAAAAACCGACTCAGTCCGTCGGTTTTTTTAATTTTTTAAAATTATTGGATAAAACCCGACGGACCACATAACCGACCCAGTCCGTCGCAAAAAACCGACGTGGTCCGTCGGTTTCCAAAAAGCGAGGCTATTAAACCGACGGACCGTAAAGGGTCGTTTTCTGTTTCATTCCCGGTCCATCGGTTTTTGACTTAGTGTTTGTTGCTTTTTTCTTATTGTGATCTTGAAAGACAATTCCAACAGTAAAATATTCGTACTAGAATTACTAAATGGTGGAGTTTTGCTATTTGGCCGGCTGATTGTACAAGGAAATGTTCCAAATAGAGAATGATAAGAAGAGGAAATAGTACTTGTTAAGATTAGTTTTGTACATTTGGCAGCAGTTTGTTTGTTGCAGGCCCTGTTGAGTTCAATACTTGGACAACCCTTATTTGGTCATACCCAATATTTCATTATCTACTACTAAATTAAAGTTTGGCAGGAGAACAAAAATTATACTCCCTCCAAAACAAATTGCTATCGGCTATCACCGATCATGTTATTATTCTGTTCAAATTGACATTGTCGATCCCAAGCCCGAATAAAGGATAAGGATCGGGATAGTTAGCAACCTGCTTAAAACTAACCAATTTCATTAGCCTAACACATAAACAATTCATAGAATTCAATTTTAATGAAAGTACTTTGTCCTCCAATAAAAGTTCTCTTGGAATTTTTCGGTGTTTTAATTGAGGTGCTTTGTCAAAAATTTACTCCTGCATTAAGAAGTGGCTTAACATACAAAGGAAACAAGAATCTTTCACTCTCACAATACACACACTCATAGGCGGCAGAACCCTTTTTTTTTTTTTTAACACGGCCTGCATATTTTTAGCACATAGCATGTTAGGAGAGCTCACAGGATATTTAGGACAACTTTTTCCCTTCCACAAAAAGGAGAGCACACACATCACAATTGAGAGCATAGACGGACTAGGAAGAGCAATACAGGAAGCATGCACTGTGTTACGATGTTTCGAAATGGTTCCGTGTAGCAAGAAAGCTCTTAAACATACAACAGCTCCACTTTCAGTGCCCTATCATATTTTCTGGACATCACCAGAGATTCATCCCGTTCACTTCTGGGAATACCTCAGCTTCTGCATCATTATTTTCCACTTTGAGCAACAACAATAGCTCAACTTCTATGACAAATGATAGTGTTGGACTTGGACCCGACCATTGTAGTGGAAGTACAGTTGCTTTATCCGAACTAGAACCGGTGGCCCGGAGCTTATCTGATAGAATGATAGAGCTAGCAATGGATTCTGTAGTTAAGATATTCACTGTTTCAAGCCGTCCCAATTGCTTCCTTCCCTGGCAGAACAAGTCTCAGCGTGAAACTACTGCCTCTGGTATTCTCTCTTTTTATTTTTTTTATTTAAAAGATAATAGTTAAAGACACACCTTAAGTATTTTTTTTTTTAATTTTCTTACCTGAACTATCAGATGTGAGAGCTTTCTATTTAAACTACCACTAACTAATTAGCATAACACACCTCAACTATCTTATTCACTTTTTTACATAAACAACAACGAGCTGGGTTTCAAGAACCCAGGAATTTAATATTGAAAAAACTATTAAACGCTATGATAATTTGTAGATGAACTCTGTAACAAGATCAATGCCCGGGGCAAACAGGAACCATCTGTCACACGTTTCTGCCGGTCGACGTGGGATTGATTCAAATTTTAAATTCTCCAAAAGTAGAATTTGAAATTCCAGATCATGATTTCAATTATTATTTTTTAAATATAAGACATGACCCATAAGTTTATATTTTGTCAAAAAAATCTATTATTTTATATATTGTAAAAAGACTCATGCTGGACGTGAAAATTTTTCGTACTATAGGGAAGGATTATATTAAAGAATAACTAGTTATAAAATGGATCTTTATAAAATTATGTGTATTTAAAAGTTTGTAATTGTATGTAATAGCTAAAATTTATTTATAAATTTAAGATAAGGATATGTAACTTATTAATGTAGAGCCTCAGGATAATCCGATACGTTGGTTATGAAATATGATGGCCCATTTTGTAATTTTTTTTTTTTTTTGAAATAAAAAGCACCATCATCATAGCTCCCCATTTTGTAAAATTGTATAAGAGTTGGGAAAATTTTAATAGTTTTTATAAATTATTGGCTTTTCATATTTATGAGGAAAAATACAACTTAAGAATACATATTGGGGAAAGTCACACAAATACAACGTTTTCAAATGATAATTAAAAAGATTACAACTACTTTAAAGTTACATAAATACAACTTATTCAAAATTTTAACTTTTTAATTACAAAAATACAACTTTTTACATTCCTAGAATATCAATAATACTTAATTTGACGAGTTACTACCATTAATGCATATTCACTTTTTACTTTTTTTTTTTCTTTCAAAATCATCCCCTCCCCCCCCCCCCCCCCCCTCCAAAAAAAAAAGTCTATGAAAAGGGCATGAGAGATAATGTAATTTTCCAAACCAATTTCAAATCCTATATTCCATCTACCGTTTTAAAAACATTTTTTTCTTTTGTTTCATCCTCTTTATTCTTTTTTTTTTTCACTTGATGACTGATGCAATTATTTTTTTGTGACCAAAAGAAATTATTTGAATATATTTTTATTAATATTAGAAAAATACACGAAAATATATGATATATTGTATAACAAAAGTACATGAAAATATACCAAAAAAAAAAATATATGGTATATTCAAATTGGTAAATTTAACGGAAAAGATAATAACAAAATATCTATGCATATAAAAATAGAAATTATTATATCTAAGTTTGTATATTATATAGTATATAATATTACAATATGAATATATTACTTTACGTGCCAACCAATTGTACTCTACAATAACATATATAGTAAGAATATACGATTTATAGATAGAATAATATATATAACAGATACTACAATAATATACTACTTGTTCATGAATTAGACTTTTTTTTTTAAGCGGGGGGGGGGGGGGGGTTGTTAAAATTCATGAATTAGCTTGCTAGTAGATTGTGTTGAAGCTTTTTTAGGTCAACACTTATTGTGTTTTTATATGCATTTAATTATGGTATCACTAATATAATGAATCTCCTTATTTTTAGATTTTTATTCATAGCAATAATCTCCTGGTTTTTAGCTTTAACTTGCACAATTTGTAATATCTAAATTAGTTGTAGATTATATAATTAACTCTTATATATCTTGTATTTACGAAAGTTCCTCTACATATTATATGTCCAGATAAAATTTCAGATTTATCATGTCCAAAGGGCGCCTTAATATAACATAATCAACAGAAAAGAGAGCAGGCAACAAAATATAACTTGTACCCTAATTCTAATTTTTCAAGTCAACTTTAAAACTTAAAAAAAGTGAGATCTTTCAAATTCCAAGTTACTGTCCGCTTTTGCTTCTAGCCCACTGCCAGGTTCTTTTTTTCTTCTCTTCCATTAAGGTTTGTCCAAGGTGGACACATCCAATCACCTCAGCTCCACTGTTTCTGAGGTTCTGCTTATTGTGGGTGCTTGAGCCCAAGTTCTGATCTTTCTTTCAATTTTTAAGTTGTATAGTTAGTGCTTTGATTCTGGGTATTTTGGAAAGTAACATAGCATCTCTGAAATGGGAAAGGATTGATATAGCTGAAACCCAAGTGGTTTGATTGAGGCATAGTCGATAAATATGATATCATAAAATTCGCATTTTCTTTTTAGTTCTTGGACTTGCATTGGCATGTTTGGTACCACAACAGTCTGAAAAATGTTTTGAAATTTATCAATAATAATGGAGGGAAGGAAATTTTAGCGTTGGAAGAACAAATAGAGGGGAGGGGCAAAATGGGTTTGGGGCACTGAGGTGGCATGAAGTGTTATTGACACGTAGGATTGGATGTTCACTTCAACAACCTTAACGAAGGAGGATATATTTGAACCAATAATATAACAGCGGGGTATATTTAGACTCAAAGTATATGATGTGGTATATTTGACCCTTTTCTCATAGTACAGGGATATATTTGGCCCTTTTCCATGTATTTTACTTTTTCCTATTGTCATGACTTATGAAGCATCTCTTGATGAATCCCTCTATGCAATGTGTTATTTTTAGCCTTTGAATTCAGTTGTTCTTTCCAGTCTTGACAAAAGGAGAGTTGAATTCAAATACTAATAATTTAAAAAAAAAAAAAATCCCTCTAACTAGTTGAAAGGCTTGGTGCGAAATTGATTGTTTTCGAGACATGACAAAGTCATCGGATACAATTGTAAATTTGTAATAGTAATGTTTATATCAATATATTGTGTTTAAGTGGTTCGTTATTTTTTAAATATATACTCCCTCCGGTTTAGAAAGAATGTCCACATAGCCTTTATTTTTTGGTTCAAAAAGAGTTTCTACTTACCAAATCAATAAAGAATTAACCTTACTTTTTCAGATTTGCCTTATTAAGTGTTAAGTGACCAAATCCCAATATCTATTCAAGTAGGGGTATTTTAGTCAAATTACCTATTTTTACCTAGGAGTTTGTATTTTCTTGAGGGGTGTGCAAATGGCTAAGTGGACACTTTTTTGGAACCAGAGGGAATATTGAATATCAGTACTCGTTCTTTGTCCAGTTATGACTGCATATCAATTTGATTTTAGTGGGAACCCATAAACTTAAAATCCCAGATTTTCCTCTGCTTGTAATCCCCTCCTCCATTTCCCCTTCCGTCTCTCTATGTATAGTAACTTACTTTAAAAGAAAAAGAAAGAATACAGAGCTCACATCGTGTACTGGCATACTAAAAAACTTACTTTTGGATTTTGCATTCTTAATGTTATAGGTTTTGTTATTCGCGGAAAGAGAATCTTGACAAATGCTCATGTTGTGGCTGATCATACATTTGTACTTGTACGAAAGCATGGTTCTCCGACCAAGTATTGAGCAACAGTTCAGGCTGTTGGTCATGAATGTGACTTGGCTATTTTAGTGGTAGAAAGTGAAGAATTTTGGGAGGGCATGAACTCTTTGGAGCTTGGTGATGTACCATTTCTCCAAGAAGCTGTGTCTGTTGTTGGTTATCCTCAAGGTAGTTTTTTATTCTTGTAACTGGTTCAACATGAAATGTAAATCCTTTACTTGATTTGAAATCTGAAGCCTCCTTTTGTTTTTCCATTGTTTGTGTGTACAGTGTCTAGTTTAGCAATGGGATGTTATACTTCTTCAAAAAACTGTGCTATTGATAATGTGTTGAGTTAATAGGAAATTAGCATCTACTTTTTTATGTCTTAATAGACAATGGCAGATGAATCGCAATTCATAGACTAGCTCTATTTGTTTATGTTTCCTGATAATATCAACTAATCAGCTATAATATCAATTCATCAGCTACACCTCAATCCAAACTAATTATATTTCACTTTACTACTCATTATTTTATGAAGTTTGACTTCTCTTATTGGCTCCCTTTACCTTAGTTTTGTTCCAATTCATTAACCATTTCTTTCCATTTTCCAAATTCCTCTAAAACATAGGACATCTTTCGCTGTGGGGAATAACAATCTTTCTACTTAAGAGATGTTTACTATACTCAAGAAATGACTTTACATACAAAGGTTGCATCCATGCCTATGGTAGGCAGAAAGTTACAATTTGTAGTGTTCTGTCTTGTATAACCTGCAATGGAATGGCTCCCCTTGATCTCGTATTGTCAAAGGAGTAAATGAGGAAAGGTAATGATTTGGAGAAGTGGCTAGGGATTAATATATAAACTACTTATGGAGTAGAGTCTTAAGTAACAATATGAAAAGTCATTTTCTTTTCAAATAAGTTCTCATTTTAAACAGTGCACCAATGTTTCTGACTCTGAATGCTTTGCGAGGGCTCATATGACCAGCGAACGAAGTAGAACTTTCATGATCTATTTTTGCTTTCTTTGGTGTCAACTAGGTGCAATCCTCTGATTCTTTGTAGCCTGCATATACTAGATTCTCGTCTTCAAGAGCACATAACCTTCTAAATCTTTAGTTGACGTGTAGTTATATTTTTATTTCATTCACAGTACTATGTTTTCTTTTTCTTTCTTTACTTAATTGTATGCCATAAATACCCGCATCCGACGAGTTCCCAAATAAATAAAATATGGATTTGCGCTTTTTTATAGGGGGAGACAATATATCTGTTACAAAAGGTGTTGTCTCAAGGGTTGAACTTACGCAATATATAGATGGTGCTAGTAAGTTATTGGCAATACAAATTGATGCGGCTATAAATCCAGGAAATAGTGGAGGACCAGTAATCATGGGTGACAAAGTCGCTGGAGTTGCTTTCCAAAACCTTGTGGGTGCAGAGAATATTGGGTAAATTAGAATTTTCTTTGTCACTTTGTGTCTCCATAACTACTATAAAGATCTAGTTCCGCTGCCTCATTTATTGCTTGGTCTATCATATGTTATTCAGTTAAATATTAATGGGGGATATGCGCTAATATCCGTTCGCATTGTCACAAATCAAAGTAACTCTTATATTTTTTTTTTTTCCTTATCAAATTAACTCTTTTTTTAGTTAAAATTACACTCAGCTCCTATGTGCAATCATGCTTTGTCCTTTCTCATTGTAGTTGCAATTTTTTTTTATAATGTGCAATTGCATTGAAGTTACACATTTGGCCGGTCAGCCAAAACTATTTACATCCACTAGCCAATACACATAATATATGTATATATTGTACATTTGTCAGCTATTTTCTTGGATGATGGCTATTTATGTCAATTTCCAAACAAATGGCTCGTTATACACTTTTTTGATATGGGAAATGGCTTGTTATACATCATTTATACATTATCGAAGAAAAAAGTGGGACAACCTTTGGCTCCTCCCCTCCTCGCTGCCTTCCTATGGAAGAAAAGAGGAAGCCGCAAATAAACCCAAAGGTCTGACTTCTGACTTTTCTTTCCTTTACCTGAATCTGGGTGCATGTTGTTCTTCCTTAACATGTATTCTCCTGCAAATGTTCTCTCCTCGTTTTTCATCTTTCTGATCCATTTGTCCTAGTTTCTCTGTCATTCTATTCTTAGTTTTCTCATCCATTTGTCCTAGTTTCTCTATCATTTTATTCTTAGTTTCTCATCCATTTGTATTAGTTTCTCTATCATTCTATTCTTCATCTTCTGATTCATTTCTTTAATTGGGAAAATAATCATTCTTCCTACACAATGCAATTCATACTGGAAGTTCCTTTATTTTCTGAAATATGTGTCCTTGTTCATGCATTGTCAAATTCAAAGCTTGACTTGTAGCCCCTTGGCTCTGGCTTCATAATATATTTTTTTTTATCCCAAAGGTACAGAGTATGACAGATGTGGGAATGCCTGAAATCTTTTAATTGTGACATGCAGGTGATAGCGATATTCGCTTGATGACATTTAATAGTTTTAGTCACATTTATTTAGCTATGGGAACACTTAGAAGCTCTCGTGCTGCAACCAATCAAACCTAAACTGATCCCTCTTGATTAAAAAATCTACTTTGGAGAAAAAAAACAGTTGTAATTTGTAAAGAAATTTACAGAGTTCTAGGTTGACTTTACAAGTTCTATTCTGGTTGGATTTTGCAGCTACATTATTTCTGTTCCCGTGATAAAGCATTTTATAGCTGGCGTAGAAGAACATGGTGAATATGTTGGGTTTTGCTCTCTGGGCTTGTCATGCCAATGTACTGAAAATGCACAAATTCGAGAATACTTCCAAATGCAGTCATTGACAGGTGTGCTTGTTAGCCAAATCAACCCACTTTCTGATGCTTCTAGAGTATTGAAGAAAGACGATATAATCCTCTCATTTGATGGTGTACCCATAGCAAATGATAGAACAGGTACACTTTCTCTGATTGCTCTTCCTCCTCTCTTTGTTGCGATTCTTATGTGCAATAGTTAAACTAGTCCAAATCTCCACACTGCAGAGCTCTCTTCTTCTTCACAGTTATTGTAAGTTACCAGACTGGGGAGTTCTTTCTTTTTCTTACATTCTATGGTACATGCTTTTTTCTTTCTTTAAATGTTTCTTGAGGTAAAGTAAAATGATGGATTTGGATGAAATATGGATGTAGTTCTCACTAGTGAAGCTCTTTTAGACAGGGTAGCATCAACTAAAAAGCGACCATCTTCTCTTAACTTGCAACTATGAGTAACCTAAGTGACCTCCCTTTGGAAGATGGAAAGCCTATAGTCTAGGCTCTTTCCATTCTGAGTTTTATCTTGCATGCGAATAGCTGGTAATTATACCAGAACTGCATAAGTGATGTCCAGGATATAAGAATTGTAAAGGCTGGGTTAACTTATTTTGTGTTAGAAAAGCTTTCCCTACTGCATTTTGACTTCCATGGTTGTCTAAATTAGCAACCTTTTTTCCATCAAGTTCTGATATTGCTTATGATCTGCAGTTCCTTTCCGAAACAGAGAGAGAATCACATTTGACCATCTCGTATCTATGAAGAAACCAAATGGTACTGCTGAACTTAGGGTCTTGAGGAATGGTGAAGTGCATGACTTCACGATCACGCTTCATCCTGTAAGTCACTTTTATTTAACCTTCAATATTAATTGCTGTTTTCAAATTGATATCTCCCAGTGGTTTTTCAAACTTCTGATCATATCCTGGGTACATGTAGTCAAACAAATAGATATTGATTACTGCATCTATAATTAAGAGAACTGTGGTTAATAAATTAATGACACAATGCTCTGGTAGAAGTAAATTCTTCATTTTCACAAGCTATAATGTGGAAGTTCAGCAATTCATCATTCTTACTTCGTTAATAGAGTGTCTAGAATTACTTACACATCCAGTATCCTTTTGTCAGTTGAAAAACTTAAACAATCTGATCTCTTACAAAAAATAGAAAAAATAGGTAAAGGTGAATGAACATTTTTGAACTTGTATAATTGTAAATCTAAAGGTTTCTGTAGGCTTGTATGACGCTCTACTGTATCTTTTTTTTTTCTCAACAGTATTGTGTCTAACAACTAAATATTATGCAGTTGGAACCACTTGTTCCAGCTCATCAATTTGACAAGCTTCCGAGTTATTTCATTTTTGCTGGTCTTGTCTTTATGCCATTAACTCAGCCATTCCTTCACGAGTATTATGGAGAAGACTGGTATGATACCTCAGCCCGTTGGAGTCGGTTGTGTGACCGAGCACGTCGGTAAACTACCTAAGAAACCTGGCGAACAATTCATCATTCTTTCACAGGTATCTAGAGTTTCTTATCCTTCTGTCAAATGGATTACCTAAGTAATATATCTCTTATTAAAATAGAAAAATAGAAAAGAAAAAGAAGCCATGAAGTTCCGCCATAATTTCACATGCTAAATACATAATAACCTAGCCTTATACAGACAGACGAACTCTGTTTTTGGTGCTTTCCTTAAATTTTGCTTTGCAACATAATAACCTTACCTTGTATAGAGACGCAGCTCTCTGTTCCTTTAAGATTGTACTCACAGATCGACATACTATATGCTGCTAACTTGACCTTTTGCATTAACTAGGTCTTGATGGATGATATTAATGCTGGTTATGAGCGCCTTGCCGAGTTACAGGTAAAGTGCTCGTTGCTTCTATTACTTCGTTCTCTTCTTAAAAAAGGACAGCATAATGGCGCCTTTTAATCATTTCCTCTTTGTTTTTGTGCATTTTGGATCTTTTTGAACAGGTGAAGAAGGTTAATGGTGAAGAAGTTTTGAATCTGAAACATTTACGTCAGCTTGTGGTAGATGGTAACAAAAAGAATGTGAGATTTGATTTGGATGGTGATCTGCATGGTGAGCGGGTGATTGTTTTGGATTATGAATTGGCAAGAATAGCCACATCGCGTATATTGAAATGCCATAGAATACCTCATGGCATGTCTAGCGACCTTACTGATGATCAAGATGCAGCTGAACTTCAGGTGGCTTGCTCAATCTAATTTTTGGTGATTGCTTAACAAATCATGTTGGTCCAAACCTCTACGTAGATTAGATGTATGACTTAGACTTGTGCTCGACCAATTCAAGCTTTTTAAGTGGATAAAAGTTGCTTATATATAATTTTCCTGGCATCTTCATATAAATATTACAAATCCAAGAAGAATTACCAGCTCCAATTTTTTTTTGTTCAGAAAAACGTCAATGTATGATCAGAATGATATAAGAGACGAGTAATTGGATGTGTTAAATTAAAGTTACCAATATTTTTGTAGAAATTTACTCGAATTGCATGCTTTTTTTATGTTAAAGGAAGCAGCACTATATGAATATCTAAAGAAGAAAATGTTGATGGCACCATAACCAAGCTGAATCTGGTCGATAGCTTTATGTTTTTTATTGGGTGGGTGACACTGTTAGAATTTAATTAGAAACTTTTTAAGAAAAGATGTCTACCCAGAGCCATGTGAATTAATGAGATTAAATACTTTGGTGTTCCCCAAGTGTGGACGAATCCTCGTATGTCAAAAATAAAGATTAACAATCTTCACTCATGTAACACATGTGAGGTAATCCTTTTAGAAACTAATGGCAACTAACGTTTCATCGTAAACATGAGATTAAAATACTTTGAGAGTTCCCCAAGTGTTGACGAATCCTCGAATATCAAAACTAATACCCTGTTTGGCCAAGTTTCTAAAAATAGTTTATTTTAAAAAGTATTTTTTTTTAAAAGTACTTTTGGCTAAAAGCAGTTTGTGTTTGGCCAATTAATTTTAAAAGTACTTTTGAGCAGCAATTAGTGTTTGGCCAAACTTTTAAAAAGTGCTTCTATGTATTTTTCTCAAAAGTACTTTTCAAAAAATGCTTTTGGGCAAAAGCTATATTTTTTAAAAATCGCTTCTGCTACTCTCCAAAAGCTTTTATTTTCTCCCAAAAGCTTGGCCAAACACCTCATTTTTTTTTAAAAAAAAAGCACTTATTGAAAAAATAAATCTTTTGGGAAAAATAAGGCGTCAAACAAAGCCATAAAGGTCTGACAATCTTCAATCATGTAACACATGTGAGGTAATCCTTTTAGAAACTAATCACAAATAACTTCTTATAGTAAGCATGATTTCTTAACATGGAAAGAG
This sequence comes from Lycium ferocissimum, assembly GCF_029784015.1. Lineage (NCBI taxonomy): Eukaryota > Viridiplantae > Streptophyta > Magnoliopsida > Solanales > Solanaceae > Lycium > Lycium ferocissimum. The sequence goes on along the minus strand of NC_081346.1, from coordinate 11,991,733 downwards.
GATCAGTGATTAAAGATAATAGAAGTTTAAAAGCATTATAATATTTGTGTATATAATTTGATATAATCTTAAAGGAAACAAGGAAAAGAAAATAAAAGAAACAAGTATTTTATTTTGCGGAAAGTAGTTGCACATTAAATTCTGTATACCATTTTATATATTCTACTTCAGGATTTAAGAATTAAAATTTAAAATTATATTAAACATTTACTTTATCGATTAAAGTATGTTCAACCTTAGCGGATCATTGGCAAAGAATCGGAGTTTGTCGCGAGGTATTTGATCAGATAGGATCGTCCAGTTTCTATAAAATCTATTACTAAAATACACGTAGAGGGGAATGAGGTTAAGCGGAGCAAAAAAGGTTTTTTTATATATATCCAACCATTTGGTGCTTCATCCTACAATATATATATATATATATATATATATATATATATATATATCTGGATAGATATCATCTAAATCCATAAAGCCGTATGCTTTGAAAGAAGCTTGTACAGTTGGAGAATGGGTTTTGTCATTCATGTTTATTTGGCTGAAAAGGGAAACTCTTTCGTTCTCTCTCTCTATATATATATATATTTTTTTTTGGCCTCTTCATCTTTTCCAGCCATGCCCCGCGACACACGCCACGGACTTGACCAAGATCAACGCTGGATGTTAACAATTACACTTCTTTAGTAAAGATGGACGGAAAAGGAAAGAGATTAGGGAAATATGGCAAAAGAAAGAACTCTCTCCTTTGATTGATTGGCAAATTTGTTCCGTTTAGCATAGTTCGGGAGTAAATTTGATCCCAACTAGTAACTGCGAAGGCATATTTAACCCCAATTATTAACAGAGGCAAATTTGTTCCATTTCGCATAATTTAGGGGAAAATTTGACTCTTTACTCCAGATTTAATTAGAAAAATTACTAATTACCTGCAGTATCAATTCGAATGTTGCATCTTTTTGTGTTTATATTTTAAGCCATAAATGCCATGTTGTGTAGGCTTGGGAAAACGGGAACAAGGCTATTTGAATCTATATCTACACCTTAGTTTTGACGCGACACAGTCCTTTATCTTTAATTTCTTATTTTGTAAAAGAGACATAGTTATTGTTGTTATTGTTCAATATTTAAAAATCTTTTCATTTTATGATTTTTCATTCTACTGAACGAAAATAATCTCTTCAACTGTTGATATCTAGGGAATGTACGACAAATTAACTTCTGAAATTGGAGGGGGTGAATATATCATTTTATAAGTTTACAAAGATAAAGAAAGTCTAAAGTATACTTCTCGAGTCAATTGGTAATCATCTGTTGATATCTAGGGAATGTACGACAAATTAACTTCTGAAATTGGAAGGGGTGAATATATCATTTTATAAGTTTACAAAGATAAGAAAGTCTAAAGTATACTTCTCGAGTCAATTGGTAATCATAACTCAAATATATGAGTCCTACATCCTAATCATCTAATTACATGATCACTTCATGTCAAGAAAAATCAGGGTGATTTCTCCTTGGCCCTGTATACGTATCAAAGAATATCCAATCTTTTATCATCATATTAATGAAGCATTTTATTTTAGTGTGATTATCTAATAGAATCCCAGCAGGTATGAGTATGACTATATCAGAAAAAGACTCTTCAATTGAAGTTGGAAAAAAAAAAAAAAAAAAAAAAACCACAAAATAACTAAAAAAAAGACGTGCCTCGATTTCATTACCTATAAATTATTTCACACTCAATAGTAGTCTGAAGCTGATCAAAGACATCCTTCGATAGCCAGACAATTACATAACAACATATGACTTGCACAGTAAAAGGAAAAAGTGGTACCAAAGACCACCTATTATTTTGGACAACAAAAACATATAAACTAGAACCGCACATTATATCAAGCAATAGATTGCACAGAAACAACCCCTCAGTCATTGCAGCAACGGTACATGAAGAACCTCTCCATAGGCCTTCCGCATTCAGCACACACTATCATTTCAGGAATCTCACCATCAAGTCCCGGAAGAATTAGGCGATTGCAATGCTGAGGAGTGTGCAATTTCATGAAATAATCAACAAGTGCAGGCACAAATCCTTTTTCTCTAGCATCTTGTTCCCAATCAGAGTAATTATCCAATGTCGGGGTGATGATCTCGCTTTTGGCTCGTGCCATCTCGAACGATCCTCTGCTTATAAGGGCCCACCCTTTATCATTTCCGTCGAAGCTCAGCATTGTCATCACTTCTTGCATAATTTTATCCTCTTGGATGGTTTTCCCCAGCTGCATTTTAGAGTAGAACATGCTCTCAATTCTTGTCCAGAAGTACCAAACTGATGTTAAGTCTATCAAGCAATAGCTCAGTTTTTCCGTGTTTATCACGTCGTTGATCCTTCTAACTCTCTCCTTGTTGTTGCTTTTTCCTACATAGATCATTTGTAGGTCGATCCCAGCTCTCTGTGCCACGCTTCGTGCCGATTTTGTGAAATTACGGATCCATTCGATGTCTTCTCCTCCATATAAACAGATATACTTACTACTCGTCATCTGATTAAAACCAAGATTGTAAAGAATTAGTTCTTGGCCGTGGCGTAGCCACATAGTGTGAAGGGTGACCAGTTGAACACCCTTCATTAGAATATACTGAGTATATAGGTCACAAATGAAAAATATACATACAATATACATATAGTATACAAAGTTATGTATAGGTTTTGTATATTTTGGATAGCGCCCGTAATTAATTGCGACCGGTGGGCCAAAAATGAAAAAAAAAGCCCTTTTATAAATATATAGTATATCAAAACCCTGAATACCCTTAGCGAAATTTCTAGCTTCGCCACTTGTACTTGCATATCAGTCTAAGAAGAAAACAAAAAGCAGGGGATCTTGGCATAAGATTTTACCCATTCGATTAAATTCTGATCAATGCCATCGACGACGAGCTCAAGTCTCCAAGATTCCACACTCCACAGAGCTTCCTGTTTGGAAATAGTAAAGGGATAGGCCAAATTTCCCCAAATCCAAGCCATGTGAATAGCATTTGGACAGGCAACTTTGCCCTGTTGGGGATCCAATGTTACAAGCATCATTTTCTTGGAGAAATGCCATTTTTCTTTGACGAACTTGACGATTGCTGGCTCTAACAAGGAAGGATGATGCAACGTGTACCACGGCATAAGTGCTTGTAGCTCCTTAAATTTAAGTTCATGCTCGTCACTCCATCCCTTAGATCGATCCACAATCGGAATCCACACTATTTCGTATTGAAATTCTTGCCTTGACCTCGATTCACTGTAAAATTGGGACAACACTAATATCTCCTCAGGGGTTGCGTCAAGATCTGACAGCAGAAGCAGAACAGTCTTTCTTCTCAGCACTTCAATACTCGCCTGAAATTATTTTTTAATGGAAAAATAAGTTTAAAGGGAAATCGAGAAGATCATAGTCTTTCTTTAAGGATAAAAGAAGTATAGTATTTGAACGTACCCTCGTGTTAGTGGTTCCTATTTCAAGTGGAAGCAAATCATCCTTGATGTAAATCATGGCCCTGTTAATCTTCATGTTGTCGAATTGTGTTGTCTCGAAGAGGTGCACCAGCATCTGATAGTACTCAACGTGCATCTTTTCCTCTGCATGAAAATTGATATAAATACAAGCCCTTTAGAAAATTCCATGTCTCAAATCTGAAAATCCAATAACTAGCCTAAATTCTAATACTATAAATCATGATTTTGTTGATTCATGAAGGTTTCTTGGTTCATGGTAAAGGATTTATGGCTCTTTATGATCAAATTCCAATATTTATGATTCTTTATGCTTTCTAGATCCCTTTTTTCCTCTCCGTTTAAGTTAAAATTACTTACGAATATGCTGATAGCAACGGTCTAATTCAGCTCTGAGGTGATCGCTTATGTTTCTCAGCTTGTGTGTTGAGCTTGACATTTCCCATGTGTCTGCTGTGGTAGCTGCTATCAGCCTACAACATGAATTAATTGTTTACATGTATTGTCAATTCTACTTCCAATCTGACCAAATTATTAGACAAAAAAAGACTAATTTTGTTTAAAACATAGGCTTACTCATAGCTCATTCCAAGAAAGCTAGTGAGTTGAGAAGCACAAGCAACAATACTTTTAATGGTCCAATAAACAGCAGTAGGAATGTGAGTAATCGCGACAGACAAAGGTGGTTGATCTTCAGAGATGTACTGAGAAGGAAGCTTCTTGAATTCGATGATGCATTTGGTTACTTCCAAAATGGCCTTGATGAGTTCGTTGATGGCGTCAAATCGGGACCTGAGGCTACCATGGTGTTCCATGATGTCTGGTAGCTGTTTCAAGAGAGCTACAGATTTGGCCAAAGGATGAGTAGCAAACATCTGAGCTACAAGCCAGAATTCACCATAGGTAATGGCAAATGCTGCTAAGGATAGCACTAGTTTTGCGTCCCATTGGTAGCCAGAGAGCATAGCTAAGATTGACATTGTTGTTGTATGGCTATCACCTCCACCAGAGCACTTGCATGTCAACTGTAATTACATTTTTGAAAGGCGAACGTGTTATAGCCGTACAAGAAAAAGGATTTAAGTCATATATGCCAAACAGAAAGTATATCTTATCTTTTTAGTCTAGAGCCTAATTTGACCTAGGCATATAAGTTTAAAACAATTTTCATCAAGTAATCAGTTGATGCTTATCATAGAGATTTATTTGTATTGACTTAAAAGTGACCTGATTGTGTTAATATTGTTTTACTTCAGTGCATATAGTTTAAACCTAGAGATAATAAAATAAAAAATACTACTCCTTTTATTCCAATTTATGTAGTGATGTTTGACTAGACACAGAGTTTAAGAAAGAACAAAAAACTTCTGAAATTTCTTGTTCTAAACCAACCATAGACATTTATGTGGCTATAAATCATCTCATTAAGGATTAAATAAAAAGTTTAAAGTTAAATTATTTCTAAATAAGGAAGCATGACAATCTTTATGGAACAAACTAAAAACAGAAAGTATGTCATATTAATCTTGAGAGATTACTAAGCAGTAGATTGTATTAACCTCGCAAGAGACTCTGTGTATGACATAAGCCAATCCTTCGAGGATGCCCTCAAAGGCAAGTGATGCCTTTTCTTCTAACTTCAATGCTTCAATATTGGCTTCATGATGGTCAGGAGTGCCCTGGAAACATATTGCATTGCACACAAAAGTTAGTACAGCTACATACGTAGAATCTATAAACCAAATAGAGCAAGCAAAACTTTGTTCTATTGACAAGAAATGTGTTTAGAATATTACATGTAGGACACCATCAATGCCAGCACGATAGGAATGTTGAAAAATCTCCTCAACAATATGGAGGATGATTTTAACATCAACGTCGCGACCATCAGGATTATGAGTATCAAGAATTTTCTTTGACATAGCATGATCATCCGACATTGAGAAAACTGGGCGTTCGCGCCTAGCCATTGCCTGCTGATGAGTAGGCCTCATACGAGCTGTTGCAGGCACCAAAGCACGACTAGTCATTTTCTAGTTTGGGTTTTTAATTGAAGAAGAAAATGATAGGCTAATTAAATTATACACTGCCTTTGGTTCGATGATGATGTTAGTGAACCATGCATGCAAGGTATATATAGTGAGGAGAATTAAAGATGGGAATAAATTGAGGGGCCAGGGGTTGTGGAAAACAAATTGAATCAAGTACCTTGCTTGCAAGAAGGTGTAATATGCTAAAGCAACTACCTAACTGGATAAGTAATTATTAGCCTTGTTGCATGGTGGTCCCTTACATATCCCTTTACAGGGTTAAAGCATAGAATAATTTTTTGATATTGATTGTTACAAGTCGACAACTCTTAGATTTGATTGTTAGCCGAGATACGATGATAGTATACTAATTTTCTTCTAAGCGTAAAGAGAGCTTATCATAACCGTTTGTTATTCATAGATGCAACGTAACTGAGTCTTCTTAAAATGGATTTTTATCACAATTAGACTCCTTGACCGCTACTATATATTTGACAAAGTTCACTAATTATGTTATTATTTTACTGAGATTATAATTTTGATTTAGTCCACTAGTTGTATTATATCGTTATTGAGATTAGTCTTTTAGAACCTGATCTAATTTTCAACTCGGCAAAAGAGATATTATTTTTATGCTAATTTACATATGATGTGACGTTCAATAGTGGAGAGGGCCATATCTGCTTTACTTGGCTAACATTAAGCGCATTTTTGTGTCAAAAAACAAACAAAAAAAAGTGCGTAATTGCTCTATTTTCACTAATTTAAGGCGTATCTGCTCCAATTGGCTAACGGTAAATGGTTTTTTGTGCCAAAAAGTAAACAGACGACATTATTGCTCTATTTCTAATAATTGAAGGATATATTTTTTACCTTTTCCCTTTTGGAAAAAAAAAACACTAAGAGCATATAAGCTGTATTTGGGTGAAAGAGTGTTGTAATTAATCTAATTGATTCTCTTCAAACTCGTGGATATATTTAATTAACCTATTCTATATGATGACAAGAATATAGGAAAATCTAGGGTGGACCTTAACTCTTTTTGTTAATACACATACTTGTTTGTGTTGTCCCACTTACCTGACATAGTAAGAGTATTCTTAACTACACTAGATTTAATTAGATTACCGCTTGCCCCTTTAGGGCACATCCCACTACAAAAAAAAAAGAAGAATAATAAAAAACACTTTGAAACTTTAGCTTGAGGCTTAACTATATGATACACTCCCAGGACTAGGTTGTCTCCTCCAAGTAACGGATCATCTTGGAATTATTAAAATATTTGCAATGAGGACTTCTTCCGTTTCCCTTCTTTTTTTGGGGTTGGGGTGGGGTGGCAGGGGGTGTGGGGATGGATTTAATTGTTTGAAAATTGGGAAGAATTGAAGAGCATGTGTTATGGTGACATTTGGGATTTTGGAATACGACGGATCCTCGTCTCTCTATTTTTAACTGTAATAAACCAAAAACTAAAAGTAAGAAAGAGAGAATATTTCCTCCATCTCAAGTTATGTGACGCATTTTCTATATTTCCTCCATCTCAAGTTATGTGACGCATTTTCTTTTTTACTTATATTTTTATATTTAGAAATAATTTATTTTCTCATTTTACCCGGACTTATAGTCAATTAAAAATAAATGTCTATGATTTATTTTACACCACAAATTTTAATTTTTTTTTATTTCTTACTTAAATTTTGTGTCTAATCAAATAATGTCATACTCCTATAAATTATGCAACGGAGAGAGTAATACCCGACAATATTTTCCAATATTCTTTTTGTTGTCATCTAGCTCGGAAGTAATTAAGGTTTGGGTACGCATCTAGCTTTTGTTGGGACTAGGGAATACATAAGTCTATTTTTCTAGAGTCCAACATGAAAACAGATCGCAATTTTTTACATTTGAACAAAAGAGAGCAAATATTGAAGTTTTACCAAAATCCAACTGATTTTCTCTTCCAGTTTATAATTCAGCTCATTTCACGCTCCTTAAACAAATATTAACTAAAAAGATAATTTGACTAAATTATCATTATTTATTTTATAATCTCAATTCACTACTTTTCTTTTCACCATATATATTTTTCTTCACATTTATTATAGTAAGAATAAAAATGAAAAAAAAAAACTAATTCTATATAAAATTTTAAATGACAAGAACCAATTATTTTTGGTAACATGATGTGTAAAATGGATCAGAGAAAGTACACACTTGCTTTTTTGCTGTATTAAAAAAAGAATATTATATTTTTCTTTGTTTCTCGGGAGTTCTAGACGTAATAAATGTGACGAGTAAAGCGAATGGAGTTGTACGTCACTTTGGATGAAGTTAAAGATTTCTACTACCACTAATTTTCAAAAGTAAAAGTTAATTTGATGGACTAAGCTTCACCTTTGTCATTTTAAAAATTTTAATTATAAAAATAGGAATTTAAGTTTCGTACATCTTTAGTACAAATAATTTTTATATCATCAAATCATCCAAAAATATACTCCTATATCTATAGATAAATTTTCTTAAAAATGACCTGTAACTGATAATATAAAAATTGTTTACAATAATAGTCTATCAATTAACTCTAAGGAGCCGTTTGGACATGATTTAAAATTAGGAAATGAAATAATGATGATTTGAAGTTAAAATTGTGTTTGGACATGTAATTTGGATTTCTTAAGTTGTATTTTTTCTTATCTATCTATATTATTTTAAAAGCATGAATATAGATGTTGGTTGATCAAAATATCCTTTAAATATTGAACGACTTTTATACCCTTTAAAATTTAATGCTGGAATCCAAGTCAGTTTAAGATTAAAACATTGTCTCACCCAAAAAAGAAAAAATTAAAACCAAAGGACTCCAAATCAGAATACAGGACTAAAACCAACGAGGTGTTAATACACCCCACACATGGTAAGAAGCCGGCGAAAAAAATATCAACGTGTTTTGCTCCAAAATTTTTATAGCACATGAGTTTTGTTCCTTCCGGAGAAATTAAGGTGGTCTTATAGCTTAGCTATAGAAGAAGGATGAGCCGACCACTTCTACATAAAAAATAAAAAAAAAAATTAAAAAAAAAACCCACTATTTTATACTCCCTCCGTTTCAATTTATTTGAACCTATTTGACTGGGCACGACATTTAAGAAAGAGGGAAGAGTTTTGAAATTTGTGGTTGAAACTTGTGGTTCAAAATAAGCTTTGAAAATTTGTGTCGCTGTAAATCATTCATAAAGTGAATTTGTTTCCAAATTAGGAAAGAGGTTATTCATTTTGGCACGGACTAAAAAGGAAATAGGTTCAAACAAATTGAAACAGAGGGAGTATTTTTTATCATGAACTCTTGAACGAGTATTATTTTTAAGTTGCGTGCCGCAAAAGAATGTGATAAAACTCAGTAAAATTTCTCTAAAGATATTAGTATCAGATATGTCCTTTCAAAATATTAGTTGCAAAAGAAAGAGGGAATTTTAAAGTAAAATTTATATCTGAACGAACGTCGGAGATATACAGGACAAAAGAGAACCAGTCATACTATTATGAATTTCTACAAATTTTTAAAGCTGAAAATCTAATAAAAACTTCTTATTTATGATTTTAATTTATTTTTAAGAAGTATATTTTAATATATTTAGTTACGGATACTCTTCATAAAGGGTGTAAGTGTAAAATTTCTATTATATTGATATAAGTATTTGATTTTAAATTAAACACAGAGGGTATACAAAAAAATGAGTCGTATATATATTATAGAAATGTTTATGTAATTAAGAATTAACACTATATTTAATGTCGAGAAGAGACAAAGAGGAAAAATAGATCTCTGTAAGGAAGTAAGAAATTCAGTGGACTCTTGTAAGAATTTTGATGTTACACCTCGTAAATTTGTGTCGTTTGTGTCTTAAGTAAACTAACGTAAGCCTGAAGAGGCCATGGAACTCCTATAAGGTTAAGGAAGGCCTTTAACAAGTGTCAAGTAAGTATTTAAAGGTTCCGGGGTCAAGCGAATCGAAGGAATTAAATTTGTTAAAAATCAGGAAAAATCTAGCAGAATTTTGGACAGGATTTTGGTCCAACTTTAGGAAGGCATATCTTCTACAATATGAGGAGTTATGGAATGTATAACGTATGTAAATTAAAGTTCAGAGAGTCTTCTTTTCAATGCAACTGACAGATCTCAAATCTGAGCAGTACGGTATCATGTACGTCCCATACAAAAAAAAAAAGTACGTCTCGTACCTCATTTTCCAAAAGTTGGCAGAATGTTGGATTTTTAAGGGTCCAAGTACTTGATAAAAGTACAAGCCGTACATGGAAGTACCCCCCTACATGGAGGGCGTACATTTGAGGCGGTGGAAATGTTTTTAAGTGTTTAAAAAGGTCCAAGCTTGTTTTTCCTTCATTTTTTCATTCCCAATAGGCCCTAGAGACCTCTAGAAACCCTCTCAAACATTTTCTAAGTAAACCCAAGAAAAATCAAATATCAAAAGTGAGAATCAAGTGCTAAAGTTTTTCAAAGTATTGTTGAAGCTTGTTTCTCCTTCTTGTAGAAGCTTTGGAGGCTCTTCAAGGTGAAGTAATCTTGGAATTGAAGTTCTTTTGAGTTCTTGAGGTAAGATTCCATCTTATTTTCATGTTTATGAGTTTATATGATGATTATGCTAGGTTTGGAGGAAGAGAAGTTGGAGGAAAGGTTCAACTATGAACTTGAGTCTATATATGTTAAGATGTAATCTAACTTGAGTTATGTTGCTAATGCGGTTTTAAGCTAAAAATCTTGTTGTATGGATTGTAGTCGATGTTGAGATTGTGTTTGGGTTGTTATACTTGGTATAATTGGAAGAAGGAAGTGTATGAGTATCGTATGCAAAGCGTATAACAGGCTGCACTACTGTATATCTCTAAATGTTGATGATATAAGTTTAACATGAGGTTGTTGTGTTGATTGTTGGATGTGTTGTGGTGATTAAGAAATAGGGGAAATGCTGCACGTTTCACTTTAGAATTGAGTTATCATTTGATATACGTGATATACTAGCGCCATCTAAGTTGTATATGTGTTCCTTTATTATAGGATTGGCGCTCTAGTGGTGATAAGTTTGTTATTGGATTGCTTGGACTAATTGAGGTATGTTAAGGTTAACTGTCCTTCTTTTGACATCATCATTACGACGAAACGTAAACGTAACGCTACTCCATAATGAATACTATTCTTAGTAGCTAGGGATGTTCCATGTTGATTCATGTTCTAGAATGTTATTCTCAGTAAGTTCTTCTTCAGATTGATTCATAGAGTCACTTATTTATTACCGTTTTTTCTTTGCTGCAAGTTTTCCTGCTCAAGATACAATTCCAAAGTATTGTCCTATGCAACAACAAACTCCTAAATATTAGGATCATTTACAGGGAAAAAACAGGTTGAGGACGAGTGGATTTGAGCCTCTAAAGTGAAATGAATTTGTCACTCCAATTCCTAATTATGGAGAAACAAATAAAATTGTTTGGATTTATAAAGCTCATTAATTAAAAGAAATATTATTATATGAAATTTATCCTCGTCTAAAGTACCAAGATTTAAAAATAAAGGGATAAAAGTGCGCATTTCAATTAATTAAAAATAAAATATGCTTAATCAAATATTAAAAAGATTAATATAAGTATTATTGATATTTGAAGAACTAAAAGTACAAATATCTCCGTTTAATCCTTTAAATATTGAAAGACTTTTACAGCCTTAACTATTTACATTAATTTTTACAATAACTAATAAGAAAGAAGAGTTTGTGGTAGTAAAGGAACTTAACCGTGCAAAAAAAAAAAAAAAAAAAAAGATAAGGATGACAATTTTGATGGAAAACGGTTTTACAATTTGATTCACAGTGGAAGAGTGTCAAGTTTATATTATTTTATAATCTATGCCAGCTTTAGTGCAATGCCAAAAGAGTTTTTCTTATTCGGTCGCTTAAGTTTTGTTTTGGTGAACCTAAATTTCTTTTGTTTTGGTCTCTAATTAAAGTTTCTTTTGACTTTTATCGAGAATATTGAGTCGCTTGAGCAGTATAATTAATGTCATAACCAGCCTCCTGGTGATATTCGTGAAAGATATACATATTTGACAAGGTACTTTTGGCTGACCATGCTTCATACTTATTGGATATCATTTGTCAATAGTGTTTGCGTTGATGCCTCCGACAATTTTTTGTCATTCGACTCAAAACTAAATGTACATGATTTGTAAGTGCAGTATGGCACAATAGACAGATCTAAAAATTCAATCAAAGACCTCATGGTTATGATTTACTTGAGGTGAATTTATCTGAAGGTGTTTTCAACGCGACATCGAACAAGGATATGGTTAATTTTAATGGGATAAGAACCGTTGGAGCATTCAAGCACTGGTGAGTTTTTATTTCTCGGTAAGATGGAGCTCATGGAAGCATAAAATATAACATCCCAATCTTTTGCAAGGAGATTCTTGGACACATCAAGGGAAGACATCATGGAGACAGTTGCGGCCATAATCACCACGTGATATACTAAAGAGAGAAAGGAGAACATGCAAGGCAAAAGACAAACAATTTAAGGGAAATATTTTGTTGCAAAGATGATGAAGTTGTTAAGTGTGCCAAGAAAGATCAGAATGATGTTTTTCAAGTTAAGTACTATTGGTCTGACTACAAGTTAATTTATCCAATGCGTTGGTGTATAGATAATTTTTAATTTACACAATAACACTGATAATTGTTTTCCTTAGCTTTCTATTTACTTTAATTTCTCACTTTTGTCAACCATAATTTTTCATTTGAATTAGGGAAAATGTGCAAATATACCCCCTTAACGTTGCGATTTAGAGCAGATATATCCCCCGTTATAAATGTGGTGTAAATATACTCCCGCTGTTACAAAATTGTGCAAATATACCCCTGCCGTTACCATTTCAACAACCACTTCCAATTTTATTGGATTGTTAAAGAATTTCAACTATTGAATATTCCTCTTGAGTGTATTCATTTAAAGTGGCTTTATGTAATTACACTTAATTTAATTATGTGAATCATTCACAGAAAATAAAGTTAAATTTTCTGAAAATAAATTATTCACTAGAGCTCCCAATTAAAATAGAATAAAAAAGACTTATATAAAATATAATAAATAAAAATAAAAAGAAATTGCATGAATTCTGTTAAGATGGGGTTAGTACTACGAGGACCTATATTTTTGTATCACTTGGTAAAGTGGGATAGGAAAACTATGAGTTCTCTATGATGAGTGAGAATTTTTGTCCCTATATTCCGTGTGAATTATTTATGGACGAAAAAATATATTCAATTTCTTTGTCAAAAAAATGATTGGTATTCTTTAAATTTTGTGAAATAACAATTATCAGAACAATTATCAGTATAATGAAAATTAATTAAATTATATGGTCACTGGCTCAATTCCTAATGTTGGATTATTTTAGTTATAAAATGTTTTTCCACGTAGGTAAAACATTATGGATATATATTAAAAATAATGTTTTAACGCAAAGTATTAAGGGGATGCGATCAAACAATATTTTTGTACCTTATAAAACAAATAATATCATGAAATTTTAAATAACATTAGAGATTGGCAGGTAATAACGTGCGAGACACATTGTTATTTTAAAAGCATGAATATAAATGTTAGTTGACGAAAATATTCTTTAAATATTGAACGACTTTTAAACACTTTTAAGTTGAAATTTTCGCTAACTAATAATTTCATATTGGATAAAATTGTAATACTAATTTTTCCATAATATCTAGGACTTCGAATTCAACTGAAAACTAAAATCCTTCAAAAACCAACGTACTCCCTTACTTTCTTTTCTTTTTTTAAACTTGAGTTATTAGAAGACAAGGATTCCTACTTACTTATCATTAGGTAACTAATTTCAACCAAAATAAATTTTTTGAATTTTAAAAAGTTAGCAAACTCAAGCAAAATAAAACTAAGATAAAAGTTTTAGTGTACGTAAAATAAAAATAAGAACACGCGCAATTTGTATAGATGAAACATATTCTCATTAGTCCAATTAAAAAAATTCAAGATATGTGTTGGGTAACTCAGCCATAAGCCCTGTAAATAATTATAATTAAGTTTAATCACATTTATCATCACACTATACCTTTGATCAAAACAATCAAGATTTATGTCTAACAATCAACTTTTTGTTTTATCTTTTATTAAATTATCAAATATATGAATTCTAACTAAATAATATTAACACTCAATGTACTACTATAAAAAATAATTTTAAACAGATGTAGCGTTTGTCAATCAAACCATCTTCAATGAGTATTTCAATATAAACTCGATAGATAATGAAGCAAGAAAATACTATAGTTCAGGATCCTCAACCTAAAATATGATAAAAAGAAAAATAAGATTCGATATTGATGGAATAGAAAATAGTGAGGTATTTAGTACTTAGATTCAAAATATCCGTAGTATTTGAAGCAAGATATATTCGTGCAAAACACGATCATAGAGACTAGTAGATATAAAAACCCCACAAGTTGTGAAGACTATCAAAACTTTTCCAATTCTTATACAATCTTACCAAATGAGCAAGTCATAGTTCATAACAAAATTAATACGCTACTTGAAGGCCTTTCTAAAAAATACTGCACCGATTGACCAAACTGTTGTTCAATAAAATGGAAATTTGAACATGAGTTGTAGTGTAACTACTCTTTAATATAATCCTTCCAAATGGTTGGCAAGAGTTAAATTTGTTCTAAATATACTACCAACTTGTAGATCTTTTAATAATTGATATAAATGGTTGGTCAACATGATTGGTAAATATATATACCAACTTATGGATCTATGTTTACAAAATATAAACTTATGGGTCAACTTTTATATTTAAAAAATTTGAAATCATGATTTGGAATCCCATCCCTTTTTGGATGATTTGGGATTTCATCTCATGATATGAAATCGCATGTCCAAACGCCTACTGAAAAAAGTTAACCATGTTATCATTCAAATCGAAAACATAATTAAAAGAGATTGGAAATGCAAATTAATTACATATAATATTTCACCTTATGGTGCATAATTCAAATGGTCACATACTTTCATTTAAGGAAAAATTACCTGATATAGCGTCTCCCACACCCTTTATTATTATTATTATTATTATTTATTTATAGTGATACTTTGAATTATTTTTTAAAAACCAAAATAGCGATATTATGTAGTTTTATAGCATATATACACTTATAAAAACGCCACTGCCCACCCCAACCTCACATGGTCGTCGGCGTTTCAGTTGGCTGGCTCGTCAGAGTTTGTGAGGACGTCACTGATTCACAGATAGATACATATTATATTGGCATAAATTCGAATTGCACAATACATACACGCAGTGCCGGCTCAATGGGAGGCAACTAAGGCAATTGCCTTAGGCCCCCCAAAATTGAGGGCCCAAAATTATTGTTTTATATATGATCATATATCATAAAAGACATTATTAATAAAAGATATTAAATTTTTAAAAAATGTGATAGAGGGTTTTAAGATAAATAACTCAAATTTCATAATAAATATGTATATACAAAAATGACTAATTGGATGAAGATATTGGTTTAAAAAAAAAGTCTTTTGTAGTATTTTTTATTTATTTTTAGAACTGATTGTTTTAATTTAAAGTACACAATTATTAAGGAAAAAATTAGTCTATTAATAAACTTAAGGCCTCTTATTATGGTTTGATAAATAACTCAAATTTTAACAAACATGGCCAGTCTTTTGTAGTATTTTAATTTTTACGTTGAGCATAATTATTAAGGAAAAAATTAGTCCTGCATACACGACACTTGGGATCTCGTTCGACACCACCCTCTTCACCGTCGATACATCACTGCAACAACACCTAAAACAGAATCATTGTCCCTCCACTCACCTCAATTTTTCCAAGCTCACATTGGACGTCATTTGAAGCTGTCCTTTCAGAGCTTCATCAATGTTTCATTCTTCATCTGATAAACACTATGAACAGACCCCTCTCGTTCCTCCATCTGAAACACCCCATAATAGTTGGGTTCCACCTTTGTTCTTTTGCTTTGCCCGAGATCACCATTTATACGTGTGGGTTCCACCTTTGTTCTTTTGCTTTGCCCGAGATCACCATTTATACGTGTTGGATCTCACATACATACAACATACACTTCACATAAATACGCTTTACATTCCCTTCACGTTCACGTACAGTTGGCTACACATAGAGTTAATGTCTTAACATACATACACATGTATACATCCAGGTTCTACTTTGAAAACACCTACATACATATATACAGTACAGCCGATCACTTATACATACACATACAATTACAATCAGTTACTGAATCCATGGGCAGAGCCACCTTCGGCGAAGAGTGGTTAGGTGCATACCCTTGGCCGATATTTCGAAGTGTAAAATAGGTTAAATGTTGGTAGCTATTATAAATATATATTTAAGTTTGCATACTCTTAACATAAAAGGGAAGAAATTTTGAACACTTAGCCAAATTTCTGGCTCCGTCACTGAGTGAATCGGCGCAATTTCAGTTAGGATGAGATTTGTATGCGCGCGAGTACAATGTAATCCGCTATATTTTGAAATTAAAATGCTGCTACATTTTGTAATGTAGAAAAATATTGCTATTTTTTGCAAAGCCCACCAAGTTAGCAAAGGCCCACTTGGAAAAAATGGATTAAGACACGTGGAAATAGAAGATTGTGTAAAGAAACAGGAGAATGCGTGCCAAGAAGAGCTAGAGGATGATTTTACATAGAGGTTGAGGATGATAATCAAATAGTAGTAATTCTTTCGTAATTCACTGGAGAGAAATATCTATAATCTTCTTAATTCCTCACAGCCTATGAATATAAGTAACCTAAAATAAGTCATGAACAAAATAAGTGAAGGGGCATATTTGGACAATCTGCAAACTACAATAACAAGTTTAGACCTTTTTTTTAATTTTTATTTGTAACGAATTATGGTAGCTGAGTAGGAAAATAAGGGCAAATGTGTGTCAGTTTTGTAAGTATGAGGGCATAGTTAACCTCAATTATAAATGGATGACAATTCGCTTTCAAATTATGCATACCCGCCCTTCAAAATTATCAAAACAATCATTCAGACATTTATCTCAAGGCTGGACCGATTAAACACATATAATTTACACAAACATCTATTTTTTTTTTTTACCTCTAACTGAATTTTACACCAATTTAGCATTAAATGCTTCTTTTACATTTGAACAAAAGAGATCAAATATTGAAGTGTTACCAAAATCCCAATTTGCATTTTCTCCCCTTTTCGGAATTACGTGATGCAAGGTTAATTAGTTCCATATTTCTATTGATTTATTTTTTAGTAAATTTTTATTTTGTTAATTTTGATATTTCAAAATCATTGGATTATTATTGTTATTAACTAATTATAAGAGTAAAACATAAAAATTTAACTTTGAAGACTATGTCGAAATTTTATAGTCTGATATATAGTAACTTAATGGAACACATTTAAAAAAATTATGTTGTTCTAAGTACCTTTTTTTTTTTAAAAAAAATAAAAATTAGAACAATACTATACCTCCTTAAAATAACATTTTTTCAGGAGCATTACGGAAAAGGAAAAAAAGCAACATTCAAATTTCACTTTACTTCTCATCATCAACTATTCTCACTGTGATACTATGACATCTAATTGACTCCGCTTTGAATAAAATTTTTGGATCCGTCGCTAGAAGAGATACGGTGAAATGAAAAAACAAGACGAGAAATGAAGAAAATATTATTTATTAGAAGCTTACATAGGTTGCAACTTGCAAGATACAAATAAACCATTCGAGGAACCAACAGGCTTGTTCCCTCAGGGAGGAACTTATTATTCCAACACATAAGCAAGAAAGGAAAAAACAAAACAAAAAAGGAAATAGCAGATACAGAGAGAAGCCAACATCATTATATATGTGTGGCTCAAATTCTTGACATTATTTATAGTAATATAAGATAACAAAATCAACACCTTTTACGGCAAAAACAATTAGTGAGGCGGCAAAAACCCCGGTCAAAACCATCACATTGACATATAGAATTGCAGTTGTTGTTCATGTTATTATTGTTAGCAAAGCATGCTCCATAATAGTGCGGGCTACGATGCTCACATTCCCTTGCCTCTGCTACCATCTCTGCAAAATTCCAAATCCCTCTTGTAAGAAACTAAGAATAAACAACAATTGGAAGTGAATAATTGGAACATTTGTGATTGTGAACTATATACATCAAATTAAATTTCTCCAACTCTAGCTTCCAACACCCGCGAACCGCTCGTCATTTCGGTATTCCTATAAAGAGTTATGACCTTTTACTAAAGGCCGCAGAGGCGTAGCAAAAATTTATGAGTTCTGAATTATAGTTTCTTTTTAATTGAATTCTGAGTATATTATTTGTATTAAATAATTATTCTACCACAAATACAGGGACTGAGCCAAAGCAACTGCGTTCTCCCGAACCCATAACTACTACAAGTTCCACCCCATACTCAAGGCTAACAGAGCAGCCATGCAGCCAATCAATAAAATTTAAAATTTATGTGTTCAGAACTTGCCACCGAACTCATAGTAGCTTGTTTTGATTACTGAGTTCGCAATTAATTAGTATTCATATATATATATATAATGAGCTTCTTAATATAAATATATATAGCGTCTAAGCAAAAATTATTAGGTTCGTCCGAACACGTAAGTAATACTCTACCTCCTCCCCTTACCTACATACGTACGCGGTACGTAGTTTTTAAGTGTTATTTAGAAGTGTGGTGAGAAAATTATAACTTACCAGTAGCAAAGACGAGCATTAGAAGAAGGCATAAAGTGGATATCAATTTCGTGGATCTTGCCATTTTTTCTTTGGCGGGGGAGGGGAAGAGGAGTTTGGAGAGAGAGAAATGAATGATGAGAACTGGCTAAGATGTCCATATTTATAAGGTACTCCGTACGTTATAAAAGAATACCCCTCATTTCAAAATAAATGAATTTTTAGGGTGTGTTTTAAAATAATTAATTATAGATTTTTGTTTTTTTTCCAAACCTATACTTAAAAGTAGAGATAGTCAATGTTGAAAAATGTAAAAATAGTTGAAAAATTCATTAAAGAGAATAGTAATTTTGAAAAAAAATTAATTAATCTATTTTTAAACTTTGAAAAATTCATTCATTTTAGACCATAAAAAAAGTTTCAGAAATTCATTTATGTATTGCACCTTTTTTCGAGTTAATTACTTATATGATTATCTAGGTTATGGAATAAGAAAATTAGTTAGTAAAGTTACTTTTCATACGTAACTGTATAATATAACTGAGGGAACTTATGTTTTACTACTTATTACATCTTACAGAGTCACTCTGCCGGAAAAAGCACTTTCTCTCACCGTAAAACTCTTTTGTCTATTTCAGCTCTTTAATTTGTTAGCGCTGTATTAATTTATAGGGAGGATTTTTGCAATACTTTGAATAAAATGTATCGTCACAAGGCCTTTTGTTGGTCCTCTTTATTTGGTGTGGCAGAACTTTAGTTTCTACAATGAGTCCCCTCACAATTTTACCTTTTTATATTGTTTCAGACTTCCAGTAACTAAAATTATGTCCAATTACACTTTCCAGATTTTTTCAGACTTCCAGTAACTAAAATTATGTCCAATTACACTTTCCAGATTTTATCAATTGTGTACTTCCTCTGTCCTAATTAATATGATACTTTCCACTCGAGAGTCAATTTGACTAAATTTTGCAGTTAAATTGGATTAGATTAACTCAATATTTTAAGATTAAAATTTATATATTTGAGAACTATATGAAAAGTACTATAAGTTGTGACTTTTCTCATATCAATTTGGTGAAACCATACATCTTAAAATGTTGGTCAAAGTTCATGTAGTTCGAATCTTGGGAAATGAAAAGTATAGGAGTGTAATTTTTTAAACGGAAAAGGGCCAAAATTACCCTTGAACTTTCATAAATAATTTATTTATACCCTTCGTTATACTATTGGTAGGGGTGTACAAAGTAAACCGACAAACCGCACCAAACCGATAAACCAAATCAAACCGAGAAAAAAACCCGATTAGTGGTTTGATTTGATTTGGTTTGGTGTTGAAAAAAAAAAACCGATCATAATTGGTTTGGTTTGGTTTTAGCTAAAAAAAAAAGTCAAACCGAACCAAACCAACCGACATTACATGTATTCAATTTTTAAAATATTTTATACATAAAAATATTTATTTGTAATGTAATTTATAAATATTTCTTAATTTTTTCGTAGTTTTTTATCTATTATCATATTATTCAAGCTTGAACTTAGAATTTTGAATGGCAATAAGTTTTATATCTTATAGATGTTAATAACTCATATAAAGTCCACCAAAACCAACTCAACACTAATACTAACAAAAGAAATTCAATTTACCACTAGGAATGAAAATAATGTTGGATATCTATTCTTTGGTTTTGTATAATTGGTTTAGAGAGTGAAAATACATAACTTAAGTTTTTTTTCTTGTCATGTAATTAATACTTATTAGCCGTACTTGTTTTAACATGACTTAGTATTTTTAGATTATGGTCATTTTCTTTATGGCTTATTAATTAGCAATATTTATTTTAACCGATTTTATTATCTTTTGTTGAATATTTTATTACAATGTCATCACTCTTCTCGCATTTTGTGTTATTTTCTTATGAAACACCTTAATTATATAGTTGTATTGTCACGCCCCGAACCATGGCCTGGACGTAACACGGCACTCGGGCCTTGCGTGTCGAGCGAACCTCGTAGCTTCTTATCAACGTGGGCATCAAACAATAGAATCTATATGATGCAATTTAAATAAATCATAAAAATATAATTTGCGGAATAAAGTCTTGAAATTATCTCATAGCATGAAACATTATGAAAACATAATTTAACATGGATGCGCCGACTAGTAAACTAACATCTATCTATGAAACCTCTAAAACATGTACGAATATACCAAGACATGGCCGCGGACTACCATAGACTGCATACTAAATATATATAGACTCTGTGAGGAGTGGGGGCTCACAATAAACGTGATATCGAGGTGAGAAAATCGGTATACGCACCGTGAAGTGGCAGGGCAAAAGGGACATTAGTACATGGTGAATAGTACTAGTATGTTGAAATGAAGAACATGGCATACATAGGTATAGAACATGAAACCGAATGTAACTTGAACATGACAAAACCGAAAACGTAATTCAATGAAAATACATGTATATATAAAACTTCTTGTAACGTGGGGAATGCTATAGACCAATGATGCAATTTACACGGAGAACACTCGCACCTTGCCCGGGGGATATGAGATTTAAGTAATAATAGCATGTAAGGATCAAGCATAATGAAGGTGTTGCCTATTGCGACAACCCTTATCCTACGGTGGCAACGTAGTTTCAGGCTATCTCGCCTTAGGTTAACTAAGCAATCCTAAAACATGAACATGATATAGTTGGCTAAGAAGCCATGATTTTCGTGAAATAACTTGTAAATAACTTGTAATCATGATTTCACGAAATAACTTGTAATATGGTTTCATGAGATAACTTGTCATAATCTTGCAAACATGTTCTTGATTCGTGAGTAGAAACAATAGTTCATAAATATATAGATATATAATTTGACTTGAAAACATGCTTGTAACTTGCTACGTAAAATCATAAAATTTCATATAACATAATGCGAACATGAGGGAAGAATTCATGATTCATGGATTAAGCTAGGGTTCCTAATAACCGTAATGGAAGATTAGGAATACAATAACGAACATAGATACAAAGTTCATGTGTATAAATACATAAATACGGGCTACCAATATGTTGGTTTTAATAGGGTTTGACCTTCATGGATATCGAAACGGAGCATGGGGAAGAACGTAGAACGTATGGAAGTTTACATACCTTAACTTCTCGCTTTTGGGCGTATCACAATGTCCTTCAATCCCTTCAACTTTGATCTATAATAATACAGGTCATAGGGATTCTCGCATGTTTGCTTTGTTCATCTAAGCATTTTATCAAACACTTGGTGGGCATGAACGACCCTCATTAATGGTGTTTTCTTCACAATTTCCCATTCTATTACTTCTAATCTATATCAATTAGATGTAATTAACATCATTCTTCATCAACCACATGAATACAACAATCCCAAGGTTCATATAATTCTCTTTCAAATCTATTTACTAAATACTATAGATGATTAGAGAGTAGAAACATTACCTTATAGTGGTTGAACAAGTCTTGAGTGGAGTTACTCCTCTAGCACCAAAACCCTACTTATTCCCTTGGGTTTTCTTGAATTAGATGAACTTTGGCTAGGTTTCATACACTTGGGTTCATGGATTTGGTGTTATTGATTATGGATTTCTGAATTTTCGTGTGGATGAAGGTTAGAGAGTATTCTAGAGGTTTTCTTGACCAAGAATGATGAAAATATGATTTTGGACGAGTTGGGTCTTATTTAAAGTAGTCCGAGAAAGTCTGGACAAAAAAACGTGGCGTCGCATGTCGTGTGCGAGTGCACTTCGTCGCGTACGGTGACGGAGGCGAAAACAGTCTGTCGTAAAATGGCCATAACTTTTTACACAGATGTCCGTTTGACTCCCGTAAGATACCGTTGGAAAGGTATTTAAATGCTCTAAAACTTTCATCAAGGAAGTTTTCCCAAATTCTCAATTAATAATGGGGTTATGATCGTTGGAAGTAAGACCTTCTATAAACTCACTTGCAAACATGCCCCGTAGAGTGGCTTTCAACTTTGCTTTGCCCAAAGACATTTCTTATGACTTCATTGGTTTTTAAAACACTTCCTATAACCCTCATATTGGTTCCATTATATTATCATGTTATGATTCAAGCTTCGTCCGAAGTTACGAGGTGTTACAATATCTCCGGGGATACGTCCTCGAATGATGTGTCATGGTTAGTAATATATGGACATGGCTTGACTACATGAACGTGAAGAAAACATGACATGAAACATAGATCGAACTAACATGACATGGTTACATGGAAACATGAATACCGAGGCATGAACATGGGCAACTTTGGATAGTTGACGTATGGAACATGAGACATAACATGACATGGGGCATGGGCTGATATGACATAGTTTCATGAAAACATTAGTGCCCAAACATGAGACATGAATGCGCATACATGAACTTGAACGTGAAACGTGAGGCATGAATACATAAGCGACATTATAACTCTTCTCCAAATGTCATTAAGCCTCATTAATTCGATACTCGTAATTCTTGCCCGACACACAACATATCCCTTGCTTTCCTTAACAACTTTAGTCTCTACCTCAAATGTCTTTGAAATCTCATTTATAATAATTAAATATTACAATACGTCATACCGCCCGTAGTCTATTCTCAAGGTACGTAATGGGGAAATTTCCAAGGTGTAACATTTTCCTCCTCTTTTGGAACATTTGTCCTTGAATGTTAACATTCGGGATGCCAAAAATTTCGTGGAGTTTTCCCCGTAATGTGGCACTACCAACCGCCACGATAAATATCATTTGCCTCGGGACTATATCAATAAGACTATAAATTGACACACACGACCAAAAGTATGAAAAGAAAGCTTAAATACCTCGAAATCTTGGTGTTTCATCATAAACAGGTGAAACAAGTGCGGGTACATGGATCTCGTACCCTCCCGGCTTCCCGTTAACTTCCTCAACTTTCGACTTCTTCACGGGACTTTGTTGAGGCTAGTAGTCCTCGGCTTGCGAACTTGACGATCAAGAATGGCTACGGGGATCTCTCATGGGGGAGGCCGTAGCTGTTATAGCATCGGCGGGAACAACCAACGAAAGGTCTCCCACGCACTTCCCTCACATGGACACATGAAACACGAGATGTACGGCGACAAATCTTGTGGCAACTTAAGTTCATAGGCTACTTAGGCCGATCTTTTTCTTTAAGGTCCAATATATTTGTGGGAAGGTTTGCCTTTCTTGCTAAATCTCATGACACCACTTCATAGGTGAGACTTTAAGGGACACCCAATCATCAATGAAAATTCTAAGTCCCCGCCTCGCATCGTGTAAGACTTCGCGACTTTGAGCCGTTTTCAAATGCTCGTGTATTAACTTAACTTTCTTCAAAGCTTGGTAAACCAAATCTAGTCACGACAACTCTGCTTCACCAACTTCAAACCAACCAATTTGGTGATCTACCTTCGCTCAAAAGGGTTTCAAACGGTGCCATCCCTAATACTAGCATGGTAATTATTTTTGTAAGATAAGAGGCGGTGGTCATCTTAATTACCATTGAAATCAAGGACACGTGGTTACTATTTGAATGAATACAAGGTTACTAAGCTATGAGTAGACCGAATTTTGGGATGTGAATGCGGATTAGCCGAATCGGTGATGAATGCTGTATTAGCTGAATCTTGAATCTTTGGGAATATCGGTGACATGAATACGTAGTCGGACTGATATCCGAGTATTGAAAAAAAAATCATGAATATTATAACATGAGACACGAATAGTGTATCATCGACTATTTGTACGAGGATCAAAAGTTGTGCTAGGGTTCACCTTGGTACCCAATCCTTTACGAAAGAATTTTCGAAGTTCGTTGTGGACCCTGAGCACCATGTCTGAAATAATGGACACTAGGGTCCCATACAATTGAAATTTCATTAACATATAGCTTGGCATAATCTTGTTCCATGCCGTAGTCTTAGCGGCAAGAAGTGCGGCGACTTCGTAAGTCCATCCACAATCACCCAAATTAAATCATGCCTCCAGTTGAACGAGGTAGACCTAGAATGGTGAGCTTCGACATAAATAGTTCTGCGAGTCCATCTACATCCGAAACGCATAATCGGCCTTTGATATCTCGATACCATTATAACAAAAGCTAAGGCTTTCTATTCGTGAATCTCTCTTTCATCGCAGCAAGTAGGAATCACCAACCGGCTTCTCTCTAACTTCAATAACTAAGCGGGGAATGCCATATTTTACGAAAGTCAAATTCCTAGCTTGGATAAGAAGTGAACTTCATCACCTTTAGTTCTCTTTGTCATGCCTAAATCATGAGGTACTTCCCATACTTGATTTTTTTTTTTTCTAGATACTTTCTAAAACACTCATGAAGTACGGTGGTGCGCTAAGTCTTTCACGAGCACCTTAAAGATTAGAGTCTTGTCGCAATGGCACCGCCCCTATGACACATAAGCGGGCATGATCTTATAACTTTTACGTGATCGCCTAATCGATAGTAATTGAACTTGACACGATCCGTTTGACGATCATTCTACTCTTCGGGGTTAGACATATTCCCTATGGAGACTATCTCATTATGCCAACCTAGCGAATTAAGGAGTATCTCATACTAACCCTTCGGGTCTTGATTATCATTTGGACGTACTTGGAGATTTATGTATCTCACTTGATAAGGCTAACGTCTTATACTTACAAATTCTTCCTTTTGATGGGATGATTAACATGTACTACAACTGACACCGACTTTTTTTTTTTGACTCGCGTCGACCCAATTTCTCATGAAGAAAAAAGAACTAAATTTACTTACGTGAACGGGTTGCTACCTTTTGTATTCGTAAATGGCATACTCTATCTTAACGACTTAACTACGCTCACACTTGTAAATCTTAGGACAACCTCTTTTGAAAAACTCTTAAAGGCTATTCTTCTATAGGTTGCTCTCTTACGGCTTTAGGCGATTTCTTCTTCTACTAATCACTCTACTACGAACTTAAATTAAGCCCTTGTTTTCCAATATACATTCGGATATATACGTCACCCACTCAAGGTGTTCATCTGAATATAGGGAATCAAATCTTATTTCTCAAAGTCATCCGTATACTCATAACTTAGTCAAATCTTATCATTACCGTTGACATGGCTTTTCCGGACATATTACGAACTTATATCTCATTCTCCTTCTATTTCTAGGAAAAATTTTGCGAGTTTCCTGCATTTCTTACTATCCCAAAACACACGCGGAAATACCAACAATGCCTCGCAGGCAAAGATATATATACATATATATATCATGTCATATCATAGCACACGGGGCTCCCAATTTCAACACGGTATAAAAATGACGGACTTACCTCGTATGTCGTCAATAAAGTGCACTGTTACACTTTTCTGTTTATTTTCCCTTTCAATGTCATCTGCGAATGGAGTCGGGTCCTAATGACCTCCGATAGAAAACTGCCGCCTCTTCGCGAGATGCTCCATAATTTACCTTTTTCTTGTTGACTTGGCTCCTTTTTCTAATTTCTCTAATATCCTCTCCCATTTTATTCCATGCTCAAGGACATCAATTTTCATTGACATACCATTCATTCCACTAATAAACTTACATTGTATTCCACTTTCAAAAGTTCAAGTATTGCATAATTGTACCCTTGGTAAATATCCTTACTTGGACCTTGAATTACCGTCTCCCTGGCATTCGAAACGTACGTAATTCGAGATAAGAGAAGTTACTTATTGCTCTAGCTTCACAGCGATCTAGGTGGAAAGAAATGAGACAAATCCGAATGTCTTTGGTGTTTATATGTATGGGGCCCTATCGGACACGGTTTCATAGACTCCTAAAGACTCTTGAAAGGCTCGATACCAAGTTTTGTCACGCCCCGAACCATGGCAGGACGTCGGCACTCGGGCCTTACTGCGTGTGTCCGAGCGAACCTGCTTGCTTATCAACATGGGCATCAAACAATAGAATCATATGATCAATTTAAATAAATCATAAAAATATAATTTGCGGAATAAAGTCTTGATGAAACATTATGAAAACATAAGTTCTAACATGGATTCACCGACTGCAGCGTAAACTAACGTCTATCTATGAAACCTCTAAAACATGTCGAATACTCGCTGCCGGGACATGGCCACGGATAACTAAATATATATAGACTCCGTAACGGAACCAGAGGAGTGGGGCTCGCACCATGCGGGGTGATCCTACTGCGCGAGCGTATATTACGAAAATCGGTATGCGCGTGAAGTGCGGGCCACAGAGACAAAAAGGGACATTAGTACGTGGTGAATAGTACTAGTATGCTGAAATGAAGAACATGGCATCATAGGTATGATGAACTGAAACTGAATGTAACTTGAACATGAGCATGAAACGTGAGTAAGAGTCGAAAACGATAATTCAATGAAAATACATGTATATAAAACTTCTTGTAACGTGGGAATGCTACCAGATCCTTGCGCCTACCCGGGAGAACAATCACACCTTGCCGGGGGATATGAGATTTAAGTAATAATAGCATGTAAGGATAACTGCATAATGAAGGTGTTGCCCTGCTAGCGACGACCAATCACACGGTGGCAACGTAGTTTCGAGGCTATTACCGGTTAACTAAGCAATCCCAAAAAACATGAACATGATATAGTTGGCTAAGAAGCCATGATTTTCGTGAAATAACTTGTAAATAACTTGTAATCATGATTTCAGAAATAACTTGTAATATGGTTTCATGAGATAACTTGTCATAATCTTGCAAACATGTTCTTGATTCGTGAGTAGAAACAATAGTTCATAAAATATATAGATATATAATTTGACTTGAAAACATGCTTGTAACTTGCTACATAAAATCATAAAATTTCATATAACATAATGCGAACACATGAGGAAGAATTCATGATTCATGGATTAAGCTAGGGTTCCTAATAACCGTAATGGAAGATTAGGAATACAATAACGAACATAGATACAAGTTTCGTGTATAAATACATAAATACGGGCTACCAATATGTTGGTTTTTAATCTAGGGTTTGACCTTCATGGATATCAAGAAACGGGCATGGGGAAGAACGTAGAGATTCCCACGTGGATGGAAGTTCTAAATACCTTAACTTCACCTTTTGGGCGTATCACGATGTCCTTGATCATGACTTTGATGTATAATAATACATAGGGATTCCTGCAACAATGTCCATGCTTTGTTCATCTAAGCATTTTATCAAACACTTGGTGGGCATGAAGCTCCTGACCCTCATTAATGGTGTTTTCTTCACCAATTTCCCATTCTATTACTTCTAAGTGATTCTACTGATCTCGATTAGATGTAATTAACATCATTCTTCATCAACCATGACCACGTAGACAATCCCCGTCAACAATCCAAAACCCCAGCATAGTTCGTATAATTCTCTTTACCAAATCTGTTACTATCCTCCCGAGGACTCGTGATTCGCAACTATAGATGATTAGAGAGTAGAAACATTACCTTAGGTAGTGGTTGAACAAGTCTTGAGTGGAGTTACTCTCTAGCACTTAAAAACCCACTTCTTCCCTTGGGTTTCTTGAATTAGATGAACTTTGGCTAGGTTTCATACACTTGGGTTCATGGATATTGATTATGGATTTCCCTTGAATTTTCGTGTGGATGAAGGTTAGAAGTATTTTTTCTTGACCAAGAATGATGAAAATATGATTTTGGACGAGTTGGGTCTTATTTAAAGTAGTCGAAGAAGTACGAGACAAAATCTCTCTGTCGAACAGGTTGTGGCGTCGCATGTCGTGTAATACTGCTTCGCGTCGGTGACAGAGGCGATTTTACTCGAACGAGTCTGTCGTAAAATATAACTTTTTACACGGATGTCGGGTTTTGACTCCGTAAGATCGTTGGAAAGGTATTTAAATGCTCTAAAACTTTCATCAAGGAAGTTTTCCCAAATTCTCAATTAATAATGGGGTTATGATCGTTGGAAGTAAGACTTCTATAAACTCACTTGCAAACATGCCCCGTAGAGTGGCTTTACTTTGCTTTGCCCAAGGACATTTCTTATGACTTCATTGGTTTTAAAACACTTATATAACCATATTGGTTCCGTTATATTATCGTATTTATGATTGTAATTACGAGGTGTTACGTATGTATCTTACTAGGGTAAAGAAATATTTGAAGTAAAAAGTTATATAATTTGTATCAAGACTATTCCAAAAAAAAACCGAAAAACGGAAAACCCGATAACTTGAGAAAATCGGGGTTAAAAACCCTAATTTTATTGGTTTGGTTTTGTGTATAAATTAAAAAACTTAGATGCAATTGGTTTGGTTTGATGTTTAAAAAAACGAATCGATCCATAATACACCAAGATAATTATCTTATGGAACTTTCGGAAATAGTTTATTTATCTGCTTCGTTATATCTTATTGAGTCGGTGTGCCGCTTCTGGTTATCTATGGGCCAAATATACTCTTGAGTTACAACGTATACGATGGCCTAACCCGCTTTCTCATATAATTAAAGATTAAATTAATCATCGAATCGACCACTTTATTTCACCAGTTTATTTATTTCATTACGAGGTTTCGTTTATAAAAACATGGTAGCATACAAAATAAAAACCCGAATAAAAATTTCATCACGTTAATAGGATTGTTTAACAAAAGTAAATTTATCCTTTCTTAATAGAAATGAAAACATTACGAAAAGAACTCGGGCGGAAGGAGAAGAGAAAAGAAATAGAAAAAACATTCTATCCCGGAAATCCATCATGGAATAGTCAATTTACTCTCGACTTAATTCTCAATGGACCACCTGCAAGTAGCTTGCATATTGAAAATACCAACACATACTAGCCATCGCTTAATTGCGGTTTTCATGAATCACCATTCATGTGACGATTAAAAAACCAAAAAGTCATCATGTTATCCATAATTTATGATCCTTCATTTTGGGTTTTCATTTTGTATACTACCATGTTTTACAGAAACAAAACTTGTAATGAAATAAACAAAACGGGTCAGTACTTTTTTAGGTGCGAAATAAACAAAACGGGTTGAGTGAAATAAAGTAACGGGTCGAATCCGATGATTAATTTAATCTAGGTGTAATTATAGGGGGAAATGGGTTGGGCCATTGTGATTATGACACGTTACGAATATAACTTAAGGGTATATTTGTACATTAGTATAATGATAAGGGCAAATCAATAGTATAAGGAAGGGTATAAATAAATTATTTTCGAAAGTTCGGGGGTGTATTTTAGTATTAAATTACTCGATAATATAATGAAGGGTATAAATAATAAAAGTTCGAGGGTAATTTTTTTTTTAAAATTAGAGACCCTTAGACAATAATTTCAGGGCTTCGAACCCGAAAAAAAAAGGAATTCATTTTAGTGCCACTTCTCATTAAATAATTTTCGAAAACAAACTTGAAAATGTACTAACCTAATTCTACTGAATAGCTAGAATAACATCCCGCCACCCCTTAAGTAATTAGAATAAAAATTGCAGCTTTTCTGATCCACCAATTCAGTAGGTGGCTGGAAAAGCCTTTCGACCACCAGATCCCGTATTTACTCGTTTTAGCTAAGGATTTCAATAGCGCGCCCATTAATTTTATGTGAAAGTAAATTCAAAAATGAAATTATATTTTATTGAAATTTAAAAGGTGCTGAAGGAAATTTTTTATTTAAGAAAGTTAGGACAATTTTTGAACCTTGTCAATTATATTCTTTTGAATCTTGTCGGTTTAGCTAAGGATTTCGCTCCAGGGTATGTCGGAAGCAACTACTATCTTCGAAGTAAACGTATACACGTCTGGGGCGGAGCTGAGGTTGAAATTCGTAGAAGCACATGCGAAAAATTCTGTTGTATATATTAGGTTAAATTTTTTTTTTATGTATATATAGTACGTATTGAACCCTGGAAACCTTGCGTACATATTTTTGCTTAATAAAATTCCCCTTCAAATATCTAAAGCTTATCAAATTACACTGGGTATGTAATTATCGTCGTTTTTTTTCCTACTTTAACTAAAGTAAAACATCCAAGATAATTATCTGGTTTCTTCTAAAATGTTAGTAATAAT
Source organism: Lycium ferocissimum (assembly GCF_029784015.1). Taxonomy (NCBI): domain Eukaryota; kingdom Viridiplantae; phylum Streptophyta; class Magnoliopsida; order Solanales; family Solanaceae; genus Lycium; species Lycium ferocissimum. Next base: position 11,961,266 of record NC_081346.1, on the reverse strand, counting down.
TAAAATTCAAAAACTAACCACCTTTCCAGCTGATAATAACATAAAAAAGGCCACAATAGTTTTGTAATTTACGCTAACCACTTCCTTATTTCAATTTTCCTATCTGCATGCATTTCCAATATTACTCATTTTAATGTACTTCTTTCTTTTGTAGTTTCTCATATTTTTCACGTGTGAGAATAAATGTGTGCGTACGTAAGTGTTATCCCATAAAATACGCGTATTGAAATCGATAATGCGATGTGAAGTTTATTAAATTCTTTCTTATATAATAAAAATAAATTATTTTTTTCTTATTGAACGAAGTAGTAAATCATTGGGAATCGGCAATCTAAGTTACTTTGTATTCATCATTTAAATATTGCTTTAACTTGTCAGTTTTTGTCTATGGGTAGAATTAAAAAAAAAAAAAACTAGCTAATTTATGTTTTAGTTTAACTAAGATAATCTTTTATTATGAGAAAAACTTTTGAAGCTCGGGTGGCTTATTATCGGAGAGAGTATTATCTACTTTTTGTTCCCCTTCTATCCCCCATTTGTCAATTTCCTGTTGGTCCCCTGGTGTCTGAATCACTGTGTACGCATTATTGCATAATTGGTCCCCCAGTTTCTGCATATTTGTTTGTCAGTACCCACCAAGTGCATACTTTTATAACCAATCAAATTGTACAGTTTTGTGGCACTGGCCAAATTGATTTGGTAGTATCTCTGTTCCAATTTATGAAACGCTAGTTCCTTCTCATTATTTGTCTCTAATTTTTTTTATATATTTAGAAATAATTTAATTTTATGATTTTATTTTTAATGAGATGATTTATGATCAAAATTCAGATAGATGCTGGCCTATCTTCTTCCACCTTGAGCTTAGTACTATACCGATAATGTACATCATTTCAAGTCATAGGAGGGAATTCCGAAGACTTCCCTCTAATTTTAAAGATGTCCTCCACCCGCTTCTCTACCTTTTGGGGCCTGATATGTGCTTCAAAGAAAGCATCGACTAATTATGTGAACGAGCAAGCATCGACTAATTATGTGAACGAGCAAGCATCGACCAATTATGTGAACGAGCCTATGAACTTTTCAGATAAGAGTGAATACAAGTTTAATGCCTCTCTGGTGAGGTTTTCTAAACTTCTTGACTAACACCTAAATTTCATGCTGAGTGAGGTTGTTCCTTCGATCCCCTTTGCGTAGGCCATGCCGTGACTGGGATCCGTGGTTCGGTCATATTTTGCGAGGTCCGACATCCGGCACTTCTATGAAATTGGCGTGGGTTAAACTTTGCTTCCATGGCTGTGGGGAGTACTTTTCATACTCCTTTGAGGACCGGCGAAAAGTATTTTCTGTGTTTATATCAAATTTATCAACTTATCATCGTTAAATAATTTAATGAGGTTAGAATATATATTAATTAATCATACATGCATGATTAAGTGAGAAAAGAGTACACGTCCGGCACTTCTATGAAATTGCGCGTGGGTTCTAATTTTTGGAAATCTTTGGCGATTAAAAACTAGTTAGTTAAGTTAACGTAAAATATATCATCTCCCAGCATGCAGAGGTTCTTACGCTTTATTGAGGCTTTTGTGTATAATTAAAGTAGGTGACATATTTTAGTTCTACGTAATGGGCGTTTTTGAAAACACGTGAAAAGGTTTTTCCAAACTTTAAATGGGGAATTTTCTAATCACTTTATGATGTATATGTGGACCAAATGAAATTTACTAATAAATTTAAGATGATGTGGACGTACTTAGAAAACGGATAAACTTTTACCATTTGTAACTATTAGTACTAGTATATATCAAGTCTTTTTATTTATCTGGATAACAATTGAATTTATCGAAGGATCGTTAAATAATTTAATGATAAAGTAAAGAGACAAATCAGCTATGATGGACACATATATTAATTAATGATAGATTGAGAAGATGAACAGATGCGGGATAATTTTTATTGCTTGCTTGATACAAAGAATGTGGTTCTATCCTGTAAAAAACGTGCCCAGGTAAAAAGGGAGGGCTCCTCTTTATATAGTAGAGGAGTCCTAACCCTAATCTGATTCTAAGTAAGGAACAGAATGCGGGGGTGACACGTGATTGGTGCCGAAATATGATGGCGGACACATGGGGATTAACCGCCTCTCCATAACCAATGTCTCGTTACAAGCGAACAGCGATTAGGTCGGTCTCGTCGTGACCAGCATGATTTCCAAGCGTTCATATCATATCTGTGTCCTCGGTTCTCTACAATATCATTATTTCTTATAAATTGTAATTATCGAAGTGAAATCTAGTAGGCACATTTTTCATGTGTCTTCTTGTCTTCAACTTACCCCAGCATCTGCATTTCATCTTTTGGCATTATTTTCTGGTTTGGTCCCCTAGCTTATTCATTAATCTATCTTCCATCAGTCTGTCTTCTTGTTTTTCCCTAAGTTTTTGTGTTTAATTTCTTTATTCTAGCTTTTCTCTTTTCTTATTCTCATGCCTCAGCTCCTTCAGCTTGAAATAATACCTCTAGATATGCGTTCTTTTACCATAATGGTCTCATACGGGATTTCTATACTTGGATTTTCGACATTTTGTAATTACTTTTATCTCCACTCTTCAAACCTTTGATTTTTTTTTTTTTCGATCTTTTGATAATCAAAATATCCGAGTGCGAAGTTAAAGAAGTTGAGGACGAGAAATTCTCCTTAATTCTTAAGTGGAGACACCACTTTTGATAATTTTATGGCCATCACACAGTCATACACTCATACCCCAAAATTAGGGGTATCTCGTAACTCGTTACTGGAATCCGAAAACACCATGCAATCGAACGAACGATGCCCTTTACACCTTCCTATACACACGTACCTTTTTTTTAATTGATCATTTCAAGACTGATACCGACCAAAAATTGTTGAGATCTTGATTTGAGACCTTGGACCACAACTTGGACGGTATGAATATAAGTGTCTCCAATTACAGAGAATCAAATCTCCAATTACAGAGAATCAAAGGACATCAAAAGCAACGTACAACAATTGTAGCTCGCTGACAAATTTGCCCACAGAGTAGTCCATTCACATATTCTGGGTCATTTGATGTTTTAAGGCACGACTTTCACAAGCATGCTACCCAACTAAAAATGTTTCACAAATTCATTTGTCCAAAATAAATTAAGGAAAGCTGTAAAAGTATTTTGTAACAATTTATTTTTAACATGGATGAACTCTAAAGGATAGAAGGGAATTAAAAGTGATACAAGTAGTATAGTTGGTGCAATTTTTGAATACCTACCTTTGATGAGAAAGTTAAAATAATTTGATCTGATTTAATGAAGAAATTCCATCAAATGCTAATGAGAAATGCTAATAAATTGGGAATTAGGTCATAAAAAATTATAAGCACAAAATTTCAATGCTACATCTACCGTACACCCAAAGATAATATCTAATATTTGCTTAAAAAGGTAAGTAATAAACTGTATAAAGAAAAATAATCCTGACCTCTACTTCTGAGTAGGCGTTTGGACATAAAAATGTGACATTTGAAAAAAGTTGTAAAGGGCATTCGGAAATCAAGTTGTGTTTGAACATATGATATTTGATCAGTTTTTCAAATTTGAAACTCATCTTAAAAAAGACAATCCAATATATAACCAAACACTATTTTAAATTTTTTGGAAAAAGGTGAAAAATTTGTATGGACAAACTGGAGTTGAGATAATAAAAGGATAAAGTGGAAACAATTTGATAGACACTCCGATATCCTCGAAGAGAATATATCTTCTTTTAAAATACTAATTTCTTTCTATTTGTATAGCTTTTTCTTTTCTCCTTATGGTGAGACAGAAAGAAATTTATCATGTAAATTCGTAATGAAAATGGGCATAGGTGTTTCTGATATTAGAATTTTCTATGTTGTAATCATCAATAATCATTTCCCCTTCTCTTCAGCAATAAAAGTTACAGATAGAATTGTTATTTCTAAGTGTTCAAATCAGTAATTTACCAGTAAATTTATTAAAATCAATAATTTACTACAACCAGTAATGTAACGGTAATTTACTAAAACCAGTTTCTGTTTTTATAAAAACTAAAAATGTAAAAGACAGAAATTAGATGAAACAGAAAATTTTCGAGCCCAAAAGTTTCTTGTGTGTCCTTAAGAAATCTAATCCCCTCATAGTTGCCAAGGTTAATGGATTAATCTCTCCTAGGATAGAAAGTAAATTTATCCTTTCTTCGTAGAAATGAAAACATTGCAAAGAACTCAGGCAGAGGAGAAGAGAAAAGAAACAGAAAAAACATTCTATCCCAGGAAATCCATCATGGAATAGTCGAGCCTATTCCACTCGACTTAATTCATCAATGGACCACCAACCAAGTAGCCTGCTTATTGAAAATACCAACACATACTAGCCATCACTTAATTGCAGTTTCATGAATCACCATTCATGTGACAGTTAAAACCAAAAAGTCATCATGTTATCCATAATTTTATGATCCTTCATTTTGGGTTTTCATTTTGTATACTACCATGTTTTACAGAAACGAAACTTGTAATGAAATAAACAAAACGGGTACGGGTACTTTATTTAGGTTTGAAATAAACAAAACGGGTTGAGTGAAATAAAGTAACGGGTCAGATCCGATGATTAATTTAATCTAGGTGTAATTATAGGGGGAAATGGGTTGGGCCATTGTGATTATGACACGTTGCAGATCATGTAACTTAAGGGTATATTTGGCCCATAGTATAATGATAAGGGCACAATTAGCCCAATAGTATAAGGAAGGATATAAATAAATTATTTTCGAAAGTTCAGGGGTGTATTTAGCTTGTGACAAGATAACCGGAAGAAAGACAATACTTAAAAAGTATAATGAAGGGTATAAATAAATTATTTCTAAAAGTTTAGTAATTTTTGCCCTTTTCCGTTTTTTTAAAATTAGAGACCCTTAGACAATAATTTCAGGGCTTCGAACCCAATTAAAAAAAAAAAAAAAATCATTTTAGTGCCACTTCTCATTAAATAATTTTCGAAAACAAACTTGAAAATGTACTAACCTAATTCTACTGAATAGCTAGAATAACATCCCGCCACCCCTTAAGTAGAATAAAAATTGCAGCTTTTCTGATCCACCAGTTCAGTAGGTGGCTGGAAAAGCATTTCGACCACCAGATCCCGTGTTTACTCGTTTTAGCTAAGGATTTCAATAGCGCGCCCTTTAATTTTATGTGAAAGTAAATTCAAAAATGAAATTATATTTTATTGATATTTAAAAGGTGCTGAAGGAAATTTTTTATTTAAGAAAGTTAGGACAATTTTTGAACCTTGTCAATTATATTACTTTTGAATCTTGTCGGTTTAGCTAAGGATTTCACCTCCGAGAGTATGTCGGAAACAACCTACCTATCTTCACAAGGTAGGGGTAAGGCTGCGTATACACCAATACCAGGGGCGGAGCTAGGTTGAGCCGAGACGGTTCATCCGAACCCCCTTCGGCGAAAAATTACACTGTATATATTAGGTTAAAATTATTTTTTTATGTATATATAGTAGATGTCGAACCCCTAGGCTTCTTCTTGTGTTACTTCTTTATATTTTTGAACCTTCTTAATAAAATTCCTGGCTCCGCCACTGAGTCCAATACCCTTGCCAGATCCCACTTATGAAATTACACTGGGTATGTAATTGTCATCGTTTTTTTTCATACTTTAACTAAAGTAAAACACCCAAGATAATTATCTGGTTTCTTCTAAAATGTTTTTTTTTTTGGTAACTAACTTTTCTTATTAATCACCAAGTGCAATATTTACAAATCCATAGCATACTAACAAAGTATAGCTATCTAAAATATGAGACTCAAAAAATCCAGCAGTCCCTAGTTACAATCCAAACAGCAGCTATTGTAACTTAGATCTAATGCCCAGAGAGGCTCTAACATTACTCACATAAGCTATTTCTCTAGCTAACACGTCCCATTGTTTTGACCTGTTTTCAAACGTTCTCTGGTTCCTTTCAAGCCATACTGCATGTACAAATTTCGTGTATACCGGCTTGATATCCGGATAAATTTCGTGATTTACCTTTTGTATTTGCTATAATCCAGTTTTCCTGTTGTCCCCATGACTTAGCTTGGAACCCATGTCTGTTTAACCATATCAACAATCTTCTCCATAAAGCCTGAGTGTAGGAGCATTGCACAAACAGGTGATCTTTAGATTCAAGTTGTCCTTGACACGCTTTTGCAACTTTGATCAACATCGATACCCCAAGCAGTTAGTCTATCAGTTGTCATTAGCCTGTTTTGCATTTGGAGCCACAAAATAAATTTGGCTTTAGGTCTTGCTTCATTAGCAAACATCAGGCACTTCCAAGAGATTCTGTCCCTTTCTCCAAGCAGATGTAGGTATATTACTGTTATAGTAATTGGTTTCTGATTTCCAAAGCTCTGGTTTTGTTCCAAGATGCCTCTAGTTCCCATGATCTGCTTCACCATCCAGGATGCCTGATTCGGACTTGGCATAGTGAAGAACTGTTGGTTCTTAATATAGTAACTATGGATCCATCTGATCCATAGTTTATCAGATTTATGGGCCAAATCCCAGCAGGTTCTAGCAATTGCAGCTTGGTTCCAGATCTGGATGTTAATCAAGTTAAAGCCACCAGCTGATTTAGGTAAACACATGTTATCCCATGCCACAAGTGACTTTTTAGTAATTGTATTTGTGCCTGACCAAATATAACTCCTACAGTAGCCTTCGATTGCCTTTAACACAGCTACATGTATGACAAACAACTGAACCCAATAAGATTGAATTCCAAATAGTACAGATTGCACCAGTTGTATCCTTCCTGTATAAGAGAGTTTCTTAGCAGTCGAGGAGGAAATCCTTGCTACTATTTTCTCTATTAGTGGGGACCATTAGAGGACAGTTAGTTTTTTGGTGGACAAGGGTATCCCCAGATATTTGAAAGGCAATGTGCCTAATCCAAAACCAAATTGTTGGAGAAAAGCAGAATGAATAGTATCACTTATACCCCCAAAATAGAAAGAACTTTTACCAATATTTGCTTGTAGCCCAGATGCTTGAGCGAACTGTTGGAAACATTGGTATAAGGCAGCAACAGATGTTTGATCACCTCTAGCAAACAATAATAGGTCATCAGCAAAGCATAGATGGGTGATACCAAGTCTGGAACACTTAGGATGAAATTTAAATTTTTTATTCTCCTTGAGAGTGTACAAGCATCTGCTTAGGTATTCCATGGCAATGGCAAATAAATAAGGGGAGATGGGATCCCCTTGTCTGAGCCCTTTTGCCGCATCAAATGCCTCAGTGGGTTCACCGTTGATCAAAATTGAATAATGTACAGTACGCACACACTCCATAATCCAGTGTATAAATTTAGTAGGAAAACATAATGCTTCAAGTACTTGTTCCAGGAATATCCATTCTACCGAGTCATAGGCCTTTTGTAAATCAATCTTTATCATGCACCTAGGTGATATATGTTTCCTGGAGTATGATCTAACTAATTCATTAGCAAGGATTATGTTATCTGCTATGTTCCTCCATGGGATAAATCCAGACTGAGACTCATAAATGATAGAAGCAATAACCTGTTGGATCTTAGCTGATAATACATTGGCAATGATTTTGTATAGGACTGAGCAGCAAGCAATTGGTCTATACTCTTTGATATTAAGTGGTGCAGCAGTCTTGGGTATTAGTGTGATAACAGTACAATTGGTGGGCCTATAGATTTGACCAGTGTGAAAAAATGCTTTAAACGCAATGATATCTGATCTGATAGTTGGCCAAGCTTTTTTATAGAAATAAGCATTGTAGCCATCTACTCCAGGTGCCTTATCATCTCCAATGGACTTTAAGGCTTCATCTATTTCTACCTCACTAACCTCTTTACATAGTTCCAATCCCTGAGCATGAGTTAAAACTGGTCCCTTCCTCATAATTACCTTATTCACTGCAGGCAACGATTGAGCAGCAGATCCCATAAGCCCTTTGTAAAATTTATCACCTCTTCTTGTATGTCCTGTGGTTCTGTCAATTTTATATCAGTAAGGGAAGTGAGTTCCACCAGCTGTTTTCTATTAGTTCTGTCTTTGATCACAGCTGAAAAATATTTGTTGTTTGCATCACCCAATTTAATCCACTGTGCCCTTGACTTCTGCCTCAATATACTCTCTTCAACAAGATTCCATTTCTCTATGTCCATTAGACATTGCTTTTCTTTCAGGAGCAAAGTATCGGAACATTGGTGACTGATTTGTTCCTGAGTTCGGGTGAGTTCCTTTCTGGCCTGGGAATTTTTTGCAGTAATGCCTTGAAATTCTTCTTTGTTTAGTTTCCTAAAATCACCTTTCAACCCTTTGAGCTTGTGCCATATATTAGCCATCAGACCTTTGGATGCCTGTTTGTTCCAACCATGTTCTAAAATACTATGGAATTGTAAATGATCAGCCGAAACATTAAAAAAATCTAAAGGGGATTTTACCAGATTTTTGAGCCCCTTCGACATAAAGTACCATAGGTGCATGATCAGATACAATAGGTAATTCATAGCTGGTAACGTCATGACCCCAGTGCATCATCCATTCTGCATTGCCAAACATTCTGTCTATCCGACTGCATATTCTGTCATTTCCCAACTGCTTATTAGACCAAGTATAATAGGCACCTCTCCAAGGTAGTTCGCTCAACTGCAGATTCTAGATGCATTCCGAGAAATCTTTTAGTTCTGCTGCTGTAATAGGTGCACCAAACATCCTGTCATTCGGGTACAATACTGCATTAAAATCTCCTCCGATGAGCCAAGGTTGGTTAATTCTTTGCCCAATTTCTTCCAGTTTGCTCCACAACTGCTTTATGTTTTCTATTGAATTAAAACCATATATCACAGTGATTAGCCAAGAGAGAGCGCTTCCAGTTCTAGTCACTTGACAATGGATAAGTTGAGTACGTAGAACATATATGCATGATGTGGTAATAATTTGGATCCCAGGCAACCCATATTCGACCATTGACTGCTTCCTGATAATTACACATTATATCCCTACCTGGGAAAACATTTTTTGTGATTTTTTGCTGCTTATGTTCTTTAGCTCTTGTTTCCACTAGGCAAGCAAGCTTGATGTGATTAGTTTTGAGATATTGCTTTAACTCCTTTTGCTTGTGCCATTTATTGATCCCTCTCACGTTCCATGTAAGCTAGCTCATCTACACAGGACTATGACCTCCCCTGCTAGGAGGGAGTTGTTGTTGTATTCTATTTCCACTTTGATCACCACCTTTCCCTTTATGAGCTGATCCAGATTGCAAAAAAGGAAAATTTTCTAGCCTCAGTTCTGGTAGTTGCTCCTTCTCTTGTTGCTTAGTTTGACTGCCATGTATAGCTACATTTTGGGGTGCAGTTATATTAGGAATATGTGTTGGATGGGTTACCACAACTTCCTCCACATGCTCCAGGCATTGTAGGTTGGTAATAGGAATCTGTTTGCCAATATCTACAGGTCCGCTCACTTGTTTTGGTTGAGTCGCTCGTTCAATTGGTGCAGCTGGTCCCTGGTTATAATGTTAGTAATAATTAAAATTCAAAAACTAACCACCTTTTCAACTAATAATAACATAAAAAAGGCCACAATAGTTTTGTAATTTATGCTAACCACTTCCTTATTTCAATTTTCCTATCTGCATGCATTTCCAATATTACTCATTTTAATGTACTTCTTTCTTTTGTAGTTTCTCATATTTTTCACGTGTGAGAATAAATGTGTGCGTACGTAAGTGTTATCTAAGCCAAAAATACGCATATTAAGAAATCAATAATGCAATGTGAAGTTTATTAAATTACTCTTATATAATAAAAATAAATTATTTTTTCCTCTTGATTAGAGCATGCACTAGTAGTAAACCTTTTGACATTGGGAATCTAACAATACCAAGTTACTTTGTGGCTCATCATTTAAATGTTACTTTAACTTGTCAGTTTTTGTCTATAGGTAGAATTAAAAAAAAAACTAGCTAATTTATGTTTTGGTTTCTTAAGATGACACTTATTATGAGAAAAACTTTTGACTCAGGTGACACTTATTATGAGACGGAGAGAGTATTATCTACTTTTTGTTCCCCTTCTATCCCCCATTTGTCAATTTCCTGTTGGTCCCCTGGTGTCTGAATCACTGTGTACGCATTATTGCATAATTGGTCCCCCAGTTTCTGCATATTTGTTTGTCCGGTACCCACCAAGTGCATACTTTTATAACCAATCAAATTGTACAGTTTTGTGGCACTGGCCAAATTGATTTGGTAGTATCTCTGTTCCAATTTATGTAACGCTAGTTCCTTCTCATTATTTTGTCTCAATTTTCTTTTTATATATTTAGAAATAATTTAATTTTAAGCTTTCAATTTTATTTTTAATGAGATGATTTATGATCACAAAAATTCGGACCGATGCTGGCCTATCTTCTTCCACCTTGAGCTTAGTACTATACCGATAATGTACATCATTTCAAGTCATAGGAGGGAATTCCCGAAGACTTCCCTCTAATTTTAAAGATGTCCTCCACCCGCTTCTCTACCTTTTGGGGCCTGATATGTGCTTCAAAGAAAGCATCGACAAATTATGTGAACGAGCAAGCATCGACTAATTATGTGAACGAGCAAGCATCGACCAATTATGTGAACGAGCCTATGAACTTCTCAGATAAGAGTGAATACAAGTTTAATGCCTCTCTGGTGAGGGTTTTCCTAAACTTCTTGACTAACACCTAAATTTCATGCTGAGTGAGGTTGTTCCTTCGATCCCCTTTGCGTAGGCCATGACGTGATCCTAGGGATCCGTGGTTCGGTCATATTTTGCGAGGTCCGACATCCGGTACTTCTATGAAATTGGCATGGGTTAAACTTTGCTTCCATGGCTGTGGGGAGTACTTTTCCACATTGACTCCTTTGAGGACCGGTGGAAAAGTATTTTCTGTGTTTATATCAAATTTATCAACTTATCATCGTTAAATAATTTAATGAGGTTAGAATATATATTAATTAATCATACATGCATGATTAAGTGAGAAAAGAGTATGCGCAACGTATATCGTACACATGATAGCCCCTTAAACTTGTCAACAAAATTTCATTTACATATTCGAACTATAACTTCTTCCAATTAAGAATCTAAGCGCATGATAAAATGTTCCTATTAGACACCTTCGGTTCTAATTTTTGAAAATCTTTGGCCAGTAAATGTCTACTATAGTTAGTTAAGTTAACCACATAAAATATATCATCTCCTTTAATTATACACACCAGCTTCAATTGGAACATGCCTGAGGTTCTTACGCCTTATTGAGGCTTTTGCGTATAATTAAAGTAGGTGACATATTTTAGTTAGGGGATTAACTTATCTACATAATGGGCATTTGAAAACACGTGAAAAGGTTTTTCCAAAATTTAAATGGGGAAGTTTCTAACAGGAACCACTTTATGATGTATATGTGTTCAGGTGTTCAATTGAAACAAGTCGTAGCTAGCAATTCGAGTATTCAAATGAAATTTACTGATAAATTTAAGATGATGTGAACGTATTTAGCCTTAATTTAGTGTAAACTGTGCGGATAAACTTTTACCATTTAAGTAACTATTAGTACCAGTATCAATATCAAGGAAAACTGATCTTTTTTATCTCACCACATACTTGTTCACCCTGAAACTGGATAACAATTGAATTTATACGAGGAACCAAGGATACATGGTTTAGTTTAACACAATGATAGATTTTATAGCAGACAGTAAGATAAAGTAAAGAGACAAATCAGCTATGATGGACACCGATTGACCTCCTGCTCCGGAGATCGGGGTCGGTGCTCGAGAATCTAAGGACAAACTTTGCACAGTGAAATGAGGATTGAGAAAAGAACAGATGCGGGATAATTTTTATTGCTTGCTTGATACAAAGAATGTGGTTCTATCCTGTCAAAACCGTGCCCAGGTAAAAAGGGAGGGCTCCTCTTTATATGGTAGAGGAGTCCTAACCCTAATATAATTCTAAGTAAGGAACAGAATCTGGTGACAATCACGTTAGGCGTGATTGGTGCCGAAATATCTAGTTGATGGCAGATACTTTGGCCTTCTCATCATGGGGATTAACCGCCTTTCCATAACCAATGTCTCATTACAACTCGAGCTTGGAGCCCGAGCACTGATTAGTTCGGTCTCGTCGTGACCGAGCATGATTTCCATAGCGTTCATATCGGGGAACCGAAAATATCCGTGTCCTCGGTTCTACCCGCATACAATATTTATCCTCATCCCCTTTACATTTCTTATAAATTGTAATTATCGAAGTGAAATCTAGTAGGCACATTTTTCATGTGTCATAATACTAACTATGCATGCATATTATTGTCTTCAACTGGTACCCCAGCATCTGCATTTCATCTTTTGGCATTATTTTCTGGTTTTGGTCCCCTAGCTTATTCATTATTGTCGGTCTATCATTATTCCATCAGTCTGTCTTCTTGTTTTTCCCTAAGTTTTTGTGTTTAATTTCTTTATTCTAGCTTTTCTCTTTTCTTCTTCTCATGCTTCAACACCTTCAGCTTGAAATAATACTTCTAGATATGCGTTCTTTTACCATAATGGTCTCATACGGGATTTCTATACTTGGATTTTCGACATTTTGTAACTACTTTTATTCCCACTCTTCAAACCTTTGATCTTTTTTTTTCGATCTTTTGATAATCAAAATATCCGAGTGCGAAGTTAAAGTAAGTTGAGGACGAGAAATTCTCCTTAATTCTTAAGTGGAGACACCAGTTTTGATAATTTTATGGCCATCACACAGTCATACACTCATACCCCAAAATTAGGGGTATCTCGTAACTCGTTACTGGAATCCGAAAACACCATGCAATCGAACGAACGATGCCCTTTACACCTTCCTATACACACGTACGTACCTTTTTTTTAATTGATCATTTCAAGACTGATACCGACCAAAAATTGTTGAGATCGTGATTTGAGGTTAAAATCACCTTGGACCACAACTTGGACGGTATGAATATAAGTGTCTCCAATTACAGAGAATCAAATCTCCAATTACAGAGAATCAAAGGACATCAAAAGCAACGTACAACAATTGTAGCTCGCTGACAAATTTGCCCACAGAGTAGTCCATTCACATATTCTGGGTCATTTGATGTTTTAAGGCACGACTTTCACAACCATGCTACCCAACTAAAAATGTTTCACAAATTCATTTGACCAAAATAAATTAAGGAAAGCTGTATAAGTATTTTGTAACAATTTATTTTTAACATGGATGAACTCTAAAGGATAGAAGGGAATTAAAATTGATACAAGTAGTATAGTTGGTGCAATTTTTGAATACCTACATTTGATGAGAAAGTTAAAATAATTTGATCTGATTTAATGAAGAAATTCCATCAAATGCTAATGAGAAGTGCTAATAAATTGGGAATTAGGTCATAAAAATTTATAAGCACAAAATTTCAATGCTACATCTACCTTACACCCAAAGATAATATATAATATTTGCTTAAAAAGGTAAGTAATAAACTTTATAAAGAAAAATAATCCTGACCTCTACTTCTGAGTAGGCGTTTGGACATAAAAATGTGACATTTGAAAAAAGTTGTAAAGGGCATTCAGAAATCAAGTTGTGTTTGAACATATGATATTTGATCAGTTTTTCAAATTTGAAACTCATCTTAAAAAAGACAATCCAATATATAACCAAACACTATTTTAAATTTTTTGGAAAAAGGTGAAAAATATGTATGGACAAACTGGAGTTAAGATAATAAAAGGATAAAGTGGAAACAATTTGATAGACACTCCGATATCCTCGAAGAGAATATATCTTCTTTTAAAATACTGATTTCTTTCTATTTGTGTATCTTTTTCTTCTCCCCTTATGGAGAGACAGAAAGAAATTTATCATGTAAATTCGTAATGAAAATGGGCATAGGTGTTTCTGATATTAGAATTTTCTATGTTGTAATCATCAATAATCATTTCCCCTTCCCTTCAGCAATAAAAGTCACAGATAGAATTGTTATTTCTAAGTGTTCAAATCAGTAATTTACCAGAAATTTATTAAAATCAATAATTTACTACAACCAGTAATGTAACAGTAATTTACTAAAACCAGTTTCTGTTTTATAAAAACTAAAAATGTAAAAGACGGAAATTAGATGAAACAGAAAATTTTCGAGCCCAAAAGTTTCTTGTGTGTCCTTAAGAAATTTATTCCCCTCATAGTTGCCAAAGTTAATGGATTAATCTCTCCCAGGATACAACGGAAAACTATTCTGCAATAGCGGCAATGCAAATTGCAGAACTTCGGAGAATTCAAAGGGCGGCAACAAATTACACTGGACACTTACGTTTTGCTTTGGAAAAATTTGCAGAATGCAGAAAAGAGAGGGGAGTAAAAATGCAAATTTTCAGTTGTAGAAACCTGAGTCAAAGCCTCGGAATTTATAGCCGTACGTTTTGTTCTGAATGGGTGCCAAAGTGTCTGTTCGTTAAAGTGTTGTGTTTGCTAAGTGGTTATTACCATTGGGAATAAACTAACAATTCCGTGAATTTTATTTAATTAAAATTCCACAAAAAAAGTATTAAGGGAAAATAAATAATAGAAGCCGAAGCCGAGCAACGACGTGGGCAAGTATGATCCCATTCAATTCTCTTTAAGAGCTAGAAGAAGTGATTCTATATATAAAGCACACAAAGAAGTGTTTTCCACCACCAATGAGGGACAAAGTGTCACAAAGTGCCTTTGCAAAATGAAATTTATTTGAATTTCATTTCCCTCCATTTTATTTTCTCACAATTTTCAATTCACACAACACTCATCTTTAAAGCCATGTCTTTAAAGCCTAGGAAGAATAGATGGCATACCATAAAAAAAATGTTGAAATATATTTCAACCTAGCTAAGGTTAAAAAGACTTTGGACAACCACCTGTTCGATGTTACTATAAGTATTGTACATTTATTGAGTAACAAAAGGACACGGCCAATAACTATAGCTCACGACAAATTTGCGGATAGAGTAGTCCCTTTACGTATTTTGGACCTTTCAATGCTTTAAAGCACGACTAAGATGTTTCATATGTTCGATCATTTCATCTAAAATAAATGCAAGAAAGACAATTTAAAATAGGGCAAATTTGAGAGACCACTCCACTTGTATAGCTTTGTAATATTAATTTCTCTTGTGATGTAATATTACACCCATCTTCCTTTTGATTTCCTTGTAATCAGTCTTAAATTTTTTTATTTTAAGATAAATTTTCTATATAATAATCTCAATTGCCTTTTGTGGCCTTAATTATTGAATACGTACTGAACTTACAACGCAAACATCCCGTCAAATTAATTATATTTATTTACATATCTATGGAAAAAATTTCAGCAATAGTTATCATGATAAAAGAATTTTAAATCCTTCTTTTTCCGAGGCAAAATGTGCCGAAGGCACGGTTACAATGGTGAAGGAACCTTTTGATTTTTCAAAACCATTTATCATTTGTTCAAGCTAACTTTCTGGATTCGATCTTGTCCATTAAATTGATGTATTTGAATTTGAGAAGATTCATAGGAATGCATGATAATGGTTCGTCTTTGCCAAGAGGGAAGTTCGTGACACCTTTAAGAAAACTTGTGGGGGCTTGGCCCAAACCTAATGGTATCACACCTCGTTAAGATTATTTTTTAGTTGTTCTAATTCAACAATTGGTACTAGAGCTAATGATTTGGCAAGACGAATATGGGGACGGTGAAGTGATGGTGTGAGACCCGACTTAGTGCCTTTACCTGTTGAGGCGGAGATAGAATTTGAGCTTATGGATTTTAAACTGCCACCTAATTCGTTGTTCGTCTTAGTTATTGGGTTAGCAATTAAATATAATTTATACATATTTAATAGATTTTCTAAAACAAATATAAGATCTAAGAAATTAAAGCTACTGATTCTTTCAAACCAGTTAGTACGTAATATACTACCTTTGCCCGCCTGTCTATGGGCTGGTTTAATTTGATACCTTTACCTATAGTTTTGAAGATGCATACACAAAAAAAAAAGTCAATGGCCTTTGGTGGCATAAATACTCGGTTGATGTTGGTGACAAACACAGTTAATCTCCAAAATTAGCCCATAAATTATGATGGGTAATGTGGAATTTATTTCAAGAGGTATATTATTGAATGTGTGTGAACCAAGTCACACATGAGAAGTAGAAAAGAAAAAGAAGTTACTTATTATAAGTTGTTGTATACTCTTAATTAATGGTGTGAAATTTGAGGAAAACAGCATGAATTTGGACCAAAGCGTATGAGATCACACCATGTTTCATCATATCTTTGAATTGCTTTAACCCAACAAACACAATGAGTAAATATATAAGAAGTAATTACACTAATTCTTCCAATAATTATAAGTATATAAAGAGAAAGGGAAAAGAAATAAACGATATCATTAAGAAAAACTGCAAAGTGCAAACAGAAGTAATAAAAGGTTTTCTCATCATTTTCTTTTCCTTCTACTATATATATGGTCAGCTAACAAGGCTTTCTCCCCATTGTTTTCCTCCCACCCTCAGAATATAAAATAGAAAGAAATAATTAGGCATCAATGGCTGCTCCTATGAAACTATTTGCCACACTCTCCCTTCTGCTTATGCTCCTCTTTGCCACTGGTAATTCATTTCCTTGTTAATTTAAGTCCTCTATCCTTCTCCATGCTACATCTTCGCCTTTCTTTGTTTCTCATACTATAGCAAATACAGTGTGTCTGAGATAGTATGGTAGTAATTAACTGAATACTTCTCTGTTCCAGTTTGTGTAACACACCTTTCCTTTTTAGTGCTTTTAAAAAGAATGACACGCTTCGAAATTTGAAAATTATTAATTTTAACACTTTCCATTTTACTGATAATGTGAAGCTTTTATAACCACACTGTTGGTTTGTTAAAAGATGGTGTAGCACAAAAGGTTGGAAGAATGATTAAATTTTCTCTCTTGAATTTTACCCCGAACGCATAAGATAGAAAAAGGACCCCGTAGCCCAGACCCTGCTGAAAAACGTGAAGAATGCCTTAATGGACGGGTACGCTAAGGAAGGGTAGTCGCTTGCTTGTTTGGTGTGTTTGGAACCGCCCAGGCACAACGACGCAATTATCAGGGGCGCACTCTACCACTGAGCTAATAGCCCGTCGTGCGAGCCTCCCACTGGGGGCCCGCTATGCCTAAAGCGAGAGAAGCATTTCCGGACTGAGCTGAGGGGATAATCTAAGACTTATTGAGTTCCCGCCCCGCTATTCCTTTATGGAATGAGCCCGTACCGTAATGCCTTAATCAGTTAGTTAAGGCTGTTCTAACTGTACTACATATACTGAATATCCTTGCTTCACTTCAGGAAATTCATTGATTTCACTGTCTGTGAAGCTTTTATAACCACACTGTTGGTTTGTTAAAAGATGGTGTAGCACAAAAGGTTGGAAGAATGATTAAATTTTCTCTCTTGAATTTTATTAAGCATGAAGGCCTTTAAATAGCCAACTTTGAAAACATGAAATCTACGTAATAAATTCAAAAGCCTACAATATCTCAACGAAATTTAAATTTAAACAAAGCAAACAATCTTACAACTAAACAATTTATTATTTTAGCAAATCAGCATTACCAGAAGCAAATATTCTTTCTTAAACTCTGTGTCGATCAATTCAAAAACTATGTTACACAAATTGGAACAAGCCATTAGGGAAGTAGAAAATGAAAATATACGTCTTTGAAATAGCTATGATACTAATATATAATAACTTGCAGAAATGGGACCGATAATGCTTGGAGAGGCAAGGGAATGCAGGTCAAACAGCAAGCGTTATAGTGGGCCGTGTTTCAACAATAACAACAATAGAAACCACAATTGTGATTTTATTTGCAAGAAGTGTGAGGGCTTCGAAGCCGGACATTGCTCCAGTCGTACTTGTGTCTGTACCAGAAGATGTTGATTTTTCTTGTATCCAATATGCATGCTCATCATTTTTCAAAATTGTATCATTAATGATGAAGTCCGCTTGGAAGTTCAGGTCTAGTTTGTTAGGAGCAGGACTCTCCATGTTCCTTAATTGATATGTGGATGTAATGAATAAGTTGCATGGACGTACGTTGTGTTTCTTAAGTTTGATATGGTATATGTGTGTGGATGTTATTAATAAAAGTTGCATGCTTCTGTTCCGTTAACTTTATCTTCTTCCTCGATCAGCATTTCTCCGTTCCTTTCACTTTATCTTAAACCGATAAATAAACATTTAATATGATGGAATTATAGTTCGGAATAAGAATGAAAAGGATATATATATATATATATTTATGTCTTTCTTCTTTATGGATTTTTGTCTTAAATTCTTTTTCTATACACATGATACATCCTTGATCCTTCTATAAAATAATTTTTACATTTTGCTCTTTTATCTCTACTAGGAAACCATTTACAAGAGAAACATGCATTACTATCTAAACCTTTATTTCTTTCGAAGTCGTGATTACAGTCTTCTGATATATTTGCTAAATTATCCATTTGAATTGGTTCTAGGTCTAGTTTTTCTAATCCTATCTCATTAATTAATTCTTCTGCTTCTGAGTCTGATGAGTCTGTTTTAATTTTTTCTTCAGTATCTACACTTACTATGGAGTATATACTTTCTGTGTCTGACATATATTCATCTACATTTATTAAGGTTTCTTGAAAGTCTTCAATTAACTGTGAATTTCGT
>NC_081346.1:11932048-11942341 GCF_029784015.1 Lycium ferocissimum | reverse complement strand
TTAGTATTAAATATTTAGTTTCATATTCAGTAAAACATAACAACGATTTTGAATTAAAAACAGTTACAATTTCTCATATGCAGTAACTTATATTTTTCATAGATTTGGCTTTTTTTTAATGGCATTAAAATTAAAACTTGATTATATCTCCTAAAATTATGGTTTCTAATATTTTTGGTTTTAATACAACTAAAATCCAATTTATATTACATCCTATTTGCTATTATCATCTCTATGGGATAGGTTATATGGCTATTACAATCGCATGCATTATTTTCAATTATTTTGTATAAGTAGTTTTCTAAAATTGATATTATTTGTTTAGATAGATGTGAAATGGTTTATAAAAAAAGTTGAAATAAAGGTGAATTGGATGCAATCTATGTGGTCAGAAATGCACACGAACCAAAATGATTATCAATAAAATTCTGATGGATGACATTAGTCTTAATTTAGTTAATAGCTTTCTTTATTCCATAATCCAAAACTTCTCCTTTAAAGAATTATTCAATATTATCTGATAACTTTGTACATTAAAAATGAAGTTAGTGTCATATACAAATCAAAGGAGATAAACATATTATCGCAAACCACAAGAGAAGTTAGCATTGTGATAAAAAATTGAAAAGTGTTCTTCCTTAAACTTGAATAATATTAAAGGTGACATAACAATTTTAGACAATATTAATAGGTAATATGATATGAATATTCTTTTTGATTCCATATCGAAACATCTTAAGTAATTGCAATCGTTTATGATATTAAATGCCAATTTTAATTTTTAATTTAAAATTTCTACTTAAGTATACATTATTGATGACGTTAAATTTAATATTTTAATAGTTATATTTAATATTTCTCAAATTTATTGATTTTAAATATGTCAATGTGACATGACAAATTTTATTATAATGATAAATAAGATAATAATATTTTGTAATTAATTTCCTTTGATATTGGCGGCGCATCGCGCGGGTACGAATACTAGTAAGGACTAAAAACACACGCATTACTTAATTGAAGATTAATGGGACTTAGTTATATATCACAAGGACTAAAAGAGGAATTATGCAATAACACACGGACTAAAAATACCATTTTTCCTATCTTTTTCTGTGAAGTTATGTTTTATAATTGGAAAAACGTCAATGCCCACCACCAAACTCACCACCATCGACCACCGCGACCTCCATAGCAATTCACAATAAACACCACCACAAATTTTCAGCATTCACCGCTAAAATCACACCATTATCATTGCCAATCATCGGGAAAAAAATACCCACCACCAATTTCATCACCCATCACCACATCCACCACCAAATATTACAACCATTACAAACTTCGTTCGAGCTCAAGGTGAGAACGGTGAGAATAAGAAGTCAATAAGTGAAAGAAGCTAAATTGAAAGAAATAAGATGGCTGTGATTAAAAAAAAAAAAAGTGGGATGAGATGAACAAAAGAAGACGAGAGGAGGGTTGTCGATGGAGAAGAGAAGGGGTGAATGTATTTCTGTTTTTTATTTTTTATTTTGTCATATCGATTTTCGGGGTGGTGTTAATTTTACATGAACAATAATAGAGGGGATTAAATCGTCCGATAGCTTAAGTATGTAAATGACTTTTTCTTGCAACTACATGGTGTAACCTATTTTCCCTTCAAATGCTACATGTCAACATTAATTCGTCCCTCAGCCACATCATTTGCATCTGAGTTTAATGTATCATATTTTTTGAATTGATTGTCATTTTACATAATAGGCAGAGGTGTCTTCACCCCTTATTGTGCAACTTGTCAAAAATTTAAGTAAAATTTACTTGGCATATCTTACATTATTATCTATTTATGGAACATAACTAAACTTTACAATAATTATATTTAGTAGCTAAAATATAACATATTTACTTCCTATAGCTACAACTTTTTTACCACTCATCTGATAACTTCTCACACCCCTAAATTTAAGCAAAAAAAAAAAAAAAAAGGTCCCTCTCTCCTATCCCCCTAAATACACGTCATCATGCCCAATATCCCTTAATTTCCTCCAATTTCAAATCAGTTTTACAATAGTTCAACTTCCTTGTTTATCTCTAATTAACTACTCATTAATTTCACTCATAATTCAAATCTAATTCCCAAAAAAGAAGATTGTATATTGATTTTTACGTTTTCACCGTGTATTTAACTTATATTTTCATTTTTTTTTCCATTTGAATCGCAAATTTAACTCTAAATAATTAATTATCACTGTTTGTTCTTGGTTTTGTTTGTTAGGATTCAAGGAATGGCTAAGAAAAGCTTCTACTCCGATGAGGACTCAGAGGTATAAAACCCGAATTTTCAATTCCTAATGTTTTGGATTGGTATTTTAATAGTTGTTTTTCGTATATATTTTGGCTATATTTTTAATTGTATTTTGATTATTATGTTCAATATTACTTATTCCGGTTTCTATTGACTATATTTCAAATATATTTTTCATATATTTTGACTATATTTAGAAAAATTTCAGAAAAATAAAAAAACTAAAAAAAAGTTGCAGTGAAAACGTTGTTACCTCAATTATGAACTCAATTATGACTATATTTTGGCTATATTTTAATTGTATTTTTGATTATTATGTTCAATATTACTTATTCCGGTTTCGTTGACTATATTTCGTATATATTTTTCATATATTTTTGACTATATTTTTCAAAATTTCAGAAAAATAAAAAAAATAAAAAAGTTGCGTTGAAAACATTGTTACCTCAATTATGAACTCGACTTGAATTCGATATTTCAAATCGTATGAATTCAAATATATATTCGTCGTTTAAAACGAGTTCGTTCATTTCGTCGATATCGTTATTTTTCAAAGGTTTTTGATGAACTAGTTTTGAACCTTTTTTTTTTTGTTAAAAATATGAATGTACTCTTTGAATTCAATTTTTTTTGAATTTGTTAGTCGTTTGAACGAGATATGAGATTAGATATGGAATGAGGATATTTGCGTGAATCGTGGAACATTAAAAACTCGATTTTAATTTAAATTGAGTAGATTTTGTTTCATATAAATATAGCACTTTCAGCTTTTCTCACGCGCGTATTTTAATATATTTATCCTATATTTAAGTCGACGCATCTACTAGCTAAATATAGGTTCTCCAGCTATGAATTGTAAATGTAGAACATGTAGTTATAGGTTGTTAGAAGGAGCTAAAAGGTAGCTGTTTGTGAAAATTTTACAAAATTTAATGGGTTGGCCCAATAATATTTTCTTGACAGATTAAATTGGGTTGTAACCCAACTGACCCATTTTCTACTAGGACTGGGCATAAACACCGAAAACTGAAAAATTGGACCGAATCGAATTAATTCGGTTTTTCGGTTAACAAATTCGGTGTTTGGTTCCGGGTCAACGGTTTTTTTTTTTTTGAAGATTTACTACATGAATACAATTTTTTTTTGGGAAAAAAAACATAAGTAGACAATAATATTATAATATTTACATACTCTTAGCAACTAAATGTTATTATATGAATATTATTCTATGTATTACATGGCAGGTTAAGTGTTTTATAATAAATCAAATTGCTATATATATGAAAACCCTTCAGACGTGAATAACTTCAATACCTATTTGTTGTTCATGTGATAAATCGCTTTTATACAATTTCATACTTCCTCCTTATTCTGCAAGATTTTTTTCCAATGTTTTTTTCTTACCTTTTCTACTTCCTCCTTATTCTCAACTTCTTTCATTGAGCCCGTTTGGATTGGCTTATAAGTTGGCTTATAATGCGTTTTCAAATTTTTTTTGAGTGTTTGGTCAAGCCAAATTTTAAAGTCATTTTGCGCTTAAAATAAGCTCAAAAAATAATTGGACTCATTTAACTTAGTTTATCTAAAGTTGCCTTATAAGTCGAAAAATGTTTTTATAAGCTCAAAAAAAAAATAAGTTTACCACCAACTTATTTTTTTCAAATTTTTATAAGTTCGCAAACAACTTTTAAGCTATAAGCCAATCCAAACGGCTATTGTTCCATAAAAAATAAAATCTCGCCATTTAACACTATAGGATCTTGAACACAAGTATAATAATAATTTGAGTGTTGATTTTTATTATATAGTATAATAAAAATGTTATACATAGAATAATATTCATATAATTTATTTCACCTATTATAATGAATTAGATATAACTCACATAATTTGATTAAACACTATATAAAATTTTATATACCTTGTATGATTTTATTATACGTTGTATAATACATTATATTTTGTATATAGAAGATATTATCTTGTATGTGTGGATGATCATTATGGTTGGATTCAAAAGTCATCAAACCTTCAAACATTTAAATAGAGAAACTCGTAACTCAAGCAATCAAGGAAAAAATGAAATAAATGGAGAGATTTGTAATTGCTTAAAAAACCGAATTAGAAAATCGAACCGAACCGAACCGAACCGAACCGAACCGAACTTCAAAACCGAACCGAACCGAACTAATTCAAAAGTGCGGTGTCGGTGTCAAAAAACCGAAAAAACCGAACCAAACCTCAAAAATCGAATCGAAAAACCGGACGCCCTCCCCTATTTTCTACGCGAGTCATTTTGGGACAGTTGATAAGTCAATAACCAACCCGTGAACTGAATAGCAAAATAACAATGTTCAGCTTCAGAGAGGGTGAAAAACCCTGGTGGGTCTACTACTTTTCTGTAAGCTCTATCCTTGTATTATTGGTGAAATAGGTAATTTCCTAGTTGATTATGATGTTATTCTTAACACAATACAATTGTTTTTGTGAAATTGTTCGAAATACAAAATTGATTTTGGAATTTTGTTTGGTGTTCGTGAATTTGGGTATATAAATGACAAACATAACATTTGAACCTGTACTTCTCTATTGGTAGTATATGCAGAGATATATTTTAATTTTTATTTGTATAGTACTCTGTTTTAATTTGTTTGTCTTACTTTCCTTTTAGTCTTTTTAAAAAACAATGTCTCTTTCCTTTTTTGGCAACTCGTTAGCTCTAACTTTCCACGTGACATGTTTAAGACCACAAGAAAGGACATTTTGGTATATTCTACTTATTTTTAATTAGGACCACAAGACTCAGAAGTCTTCTTTACTTTCTAAAATTTAAAGGCCAAGTCAAAATCAGACAAACAAATTGAAACGAAGAGAGTATAATTTTTCACCGAAAAGAATTTAATTGATTCTCCGTCATTGCACGTGGCTCTGCTTATCACGATTTCATACTCTCTCATTCTCTAACAGAGAGTTTGAGATTTTTTTTGTGGAGCAAAGTTATACGTTACACTAGTGAATTTTACTGCGCTTCGCGCGGATACTAAACCAAATTAAAATAAGGATAAATAATGTTTGTTTTAATTTTTGTACCTAAACAGGTTAAACTTTACTCCATATAACTTTTTCTTTTTTCTAATCTCCAATTCTAACACTATCAATTGTTCTAATTATATTTTCTAGATCGATACCAAATGAAAATAAAAATGCAGCCTAACACATTCATACCAAACAAATGAGAGATAAAGCAATTTTAAGCAATAAGTCAAAACATATCTTCTCCTATTATCCAGCAATCCACCGCCTTTCTCCTTATTTTTCTCCAATCATCCCCCTAAATATGTTCTCTACTCCAATTTTTTTCCCCATAAACTTGCTCACTTGCCTTGATAACTCCCCATACCATTTTAATACTACATACTCTTTGTATGAAATAAAAAAGTAGAAAAGAAAGAACTACACTTCATGTTGATCACCATCCCACGCTTCAAAAATATGTTGAGCACAGTTTGACACTTCAAAATACAGGTTCAAAGGACATCCTGAAGGTTACCGATTCCGCTTTATTGATATCCGTGATAAAATAAGATTTTGTTTTTACTTGTTTGATCTTGTGACTGTTTGTAATGACTGTTTGGAACCTAAGACCAATGATTAATTTTTTTGTCCATTAACCTCAAACGAAAATAGGCATAGAATAAAATTATGACCACACCTTAATCTTCTTCTATTTCAGTCCATAGCCCCGCCCTTCTTTAATCTTAGAAATTATGAAAATATTTTGGTTTGATCATGCTTTGGTAAAGGATTCGTTATTATCCTTTGCTCTAGAGAAAAGGATGAGAAAAATTAAATTGAGCATGTTAAAAGCAAGCAAGGCCCACCAAACAGTATATGGAGAGACCTGGTTGTCTACTAGTTTTCTCAGACAGTGCAGTAGGTAAATAACACAAGATTTTACCGTGGAAAACTCCTTGTTCAAGCGATTAAAAGCCACGACCTATCACATAGGATTTCACTTCACTACACTAAGCAACTTTAGATTACAAACTCTTGCAATCTAGGAATTTAACTCACATAAATCCCTCACCCTTACAATACACCTATTGTAAGCTATAACTCTTGAATACCCTTAGCCAAGCACACAACCGCGTTTGACTAACTCTAGCCAAACCAACAAATACACTCAACTAACTCTAGCTAAGGGTACCACTCAATAGATTGAATAGGTAAACTGCCTAACAACTACTGAGAATTTAAGTTACCTACAAATGCCCTTCTTGAAAGAAGATAGGTTTATAGTTTAAAAGAACAAGTGAACAAAACTCACAACAACCTAAAGAACATAGACATAATCTAGTGTCCGGATCAGTTCTTCAAAATTTGTAAGTTGGCCGAGTTCTAAGAGCACTTGAGAAGTTGTGATGGCAAGAATTTACACAAGATTGTTTAGGTTTTCAAATGATGCCCAATATGTTGGAACAAGTTGTATATATATTGGGGAACATGTGGGTGAGATAGAGACTACTCATCCCATGTTTGACTTAAAGCATAGGTCGCAAAGATCAAGTTGACAAGCCTGTGCAATTGCGTTACGCTTTATAGTTGTTGTTGTTGACTGTACAACATACAGAGAGAGCAGATCGTGAACCAGGTCTCTCTCTGTTTCTCCAGTAGTTTGATAATCATCAAAACGTAGACTGCACTTTGTCTTATCAAAACAGTTTGAAATTTTCAATGCAAATGACATTTATTTTTGGAATTTGGGAAGGCTAAATTAACTGCAATTAGACATGACTTGGGAAGGCTAAAGTAAATGCAATTAGAAGTGACTTTCATAGGGCCAAAACTGTTAATCATTTAATAATTGAATAATAATTGCATTAAAACGTCTCAAGAAATGTAATAAATGCCAATAATAAGAAGAGATATATTAATTATTTTGGAGCTTTTTAGGACCAAAAAATGAGGGAAAAATTCAAAATCTATATCTATATCTATATATATATATAAAGCTAAAAAGTATGGAACGGCGTACGTACTGCTTGACACGCAATTTTGACCCTCCTTTTCTTTCAATTCATTTTCTTGAGCTTCTATGTTATTAATAAACTAAATACTTTATTTTCATTACTTTTAACGCTACTACTATTAATATTGTTTGACTATTTTATTATCAACAACACTAGTATTATTTTATCACCATTTTTAATAGATTGTGGTTATTTCATATCAAGATTCGACTTGTTAAATTAATTATAAATCCACACTTTATTAGTATCTACATGCATGGTGAGGTTATAATATTAGTACTTTTTTTTCTATTATACTAATTACTACATACATGGTAAGGTTATAGTATTAATACTTTATTTTCTACATATTAATCGTCGATTGCCATCACATAATAATATATTGCACTTGTTATTAAGCCCAATGAAATTTATATGGAAGAAGGAATTTCAGCCATTACAAGATCCACAATAGCTCACATTTTAACTCAAAGTAAGCCCAAATTAGCCCAAGACATAACAGCCTATGTTTATGTATTCTAGGTCTTTTCCAAACAATAAAAATACCAAAATACTCCTCATTTAAATCCAGTCAACTGCCTTCACGTGAGATTTGAAAAAAAAATCAAAAGGGCTTTCCACTTTCTCTTTGTCTTTCTATGGCAACAGATTTGTTGCACCATTTTGGTGAAACAAACGTCCACCAACAAAGCTGCCCCCTTGCTGCCATTGTTTGAAGCTCCAACCCGTGACTCTTCTTTGGACAATTTTTTTTTTTTTTTTTTGAATTTCAAAGTCTCAAAGGCTAGAACTTTTCTCTTATAAATATACCTTAAGAGTCAGCCGAAAAAAAGAGAGAAGAACGGGGGGGAACATCATTGAAATCTTACCATACACAACATTTCATCTTTTACTACTACTCTAAACTTTGGGATCTTTCAAACTTTTCATTCGCTCGGATTTGGTCATAACAAGAGAGTAGATTCGAGGCTGTCGTCCCCAAGTTCACTGCACCAACAAAGAAGGTCAGAATCTTAAGCTTCAATGTTTTCCTTTGTTTTTATTTTACTGCTAGTGTGTAATAAATGTTTCTGTTTTTAAAAATCATGAGTTAGAGTTCTCTTGTTATGAAGTCATGCCTTTTAGGAAAATAAATTTCTCTTTGTATATTCAAAGACCCGATTGATGAATAATGGTTCTACTGCTTATGTGAATATATTAGGCCTCATCTCTATGACGTTGGTTTAGATACCAGGACGCAAGACCTTTACATGTATTTCGTAGGAATTGATTTATGAGATTACATACTTGCGTTATGTATAGATGTTAAGATTTGCGTTCTCTAGGATATTAGAACTTTGATCGTCTGTTTGTTTCATTTCTGCCATGACCATTAGAAAACACATCCCTTTGGTTTCAAATTTAAGTAAAAGGAGACACCTTTAACCTAATTAATGCAAGTACTATCATGCTTAAGTCTTGTTTTTCTTTCATTATGGGAAATATGTTAGTTTACAGAATATGGGTGATTTAAATGGTAGAGTGATTCCATTTAACTTGTAATGTCCTCTATACTTGATGTAAGAATCAAATTTCCTCCATTCTCACTGTTACTTTTCTTTATTTGTCATGTATACCGGAGGCGAAGAGTTTCACTTTGAGACTCAACGACACCGCTTACGGAGTCCGCACATCCTTCACTGTCTACCCTCTTACTTTGCTTGAGCGGAAAAGTTGCAGAACATTGTTACCCCTTTGTGAAAGTCAAAAATGGCTCTTACCATTTCATGTTACTATTCTGTTTATCTGTTAGTGCGATTATGTTTTCCTGTGTGACTAACCTTTATTCCATATTTGGCGTAATTGACTATTAAGAACTAAGTTAGTACATAGTATAGTCAAGTGTCACTTAAGGTTTTGCTGTATTTAATAATGGATTACGTATGTTTTGCATGAAATACGACATTTAGAATGTAGAAGAAATTGAACAGGTAATTAGTTATTTTCATTCACCTTTATGTTGGTGTTGGGTTAAATGTTTTCACTGAAAGAATTTAGGTTGCAAATCAGTCCTCATTTTTTACAAACAAATCTAGTCTTTCTTTGAATACAAATCGATCTTCAGGTCATCAATTAGACATTGCATTTGTTTTGACAGAAAAGAAGCTTTTGTGTTTATAAAATCGTTCCAGTTTCTGTGCGTTTTTGCCAATATGTATTTTCACAAAAAATGTTTTTCCAAGTATCGATTGCGAAGATTATCTGATAATTAGCTTTTGTACATAATTTTTACAACTTACACCTAGCCTTTTTAATTAACATTAAGTCCGGTCGGTTAACCATTGTTAATGGATCTTAAAGGATGCTTAATACCTTCCCTTTAGATTAATTGAATCCTTACTTAGTATCTTTAGGTTTCGTAGACTCTAAAACGGAGTAACTTTAACTTTAGGTGTCCTAATTCACCACATCTGGAAATTCGCACTATCACACGTACACGCGAGGTGTGTTTTGCGCACCCGCAAATTTCTTTCAAAATCCCAAATTTTAGGAGAGGTGGCATATGCGCGGGTTGTCCGGATCTTCCGTGTGACCGCGTAGCCTTCTCACTCGAGTTGTCCGCTCGGGAACCTTGCATCTAGTGAACCCGCTCTTAGTCAACCTAGAGTAGAGCTAAACCAACACCCTTTATTAGCATCATACATTTCATGACCTAGGAGGTTTAATACCCTTGGTGTATTAAGCCCATTAAATGACTTTACCCAAATGTCCAAGTGGGTCTGCGAACCTAAGTGACACTAATCATACTTTATGTGCATGTTTGAAGGATAATTGCGCCTAAATATTAACCATTTGCTCTAACTAATTAAACTTTAGGAGGAGGAAATGACTAACCTTTCTATGACAAGCATGGATTTTATATTGGAGTACGTCTGTGATCAAGTGGCGAGAACCAAGGACATCACAAAATGGAGCTAG
>NC_081346.1:11926048-11931948 GCF_029784015.1 Lycium ferocissimum | reverse complement strand
GAACGTCATTTGGCTATACGACCTTATGCGTAAGCCAAACGGCTACACTCTTACTTTACTTTATACTTTATCATTGATTTTACCAACTTTAACGACTTTACCTCGAATTTTACGGACATCATTTACTATCGAGTCCCCAGAAACAATCGGAGACACCATTCATCATTCAAGTCCCTGAAGACAATCAGAGACAACATTTGGCCACACGGCCTCATCATCTCATAAGCCACACGGCTTCATCCTCATTCTCACACTCATATTCATTATCATTTTTACACTCTCTATGCATTTTATACTTTTAACTTTATGCCCGACTTTACTGATGATTTTAACATGAATTTCAAGTAACTTTTTCCTGAGACATTACAACACACTGTTCACTGAGGAAACCACATCAAGATTATAAATACATTATTTTAACTCGTCACAACTTCATTTTTATAGCCATAGGGCTTCACATTTATCTCAATTTATATCCTACTTTTACATTTTACTTCATTTGCTAATTATTCACTTTAAGTTTTGACAGGAAATACAATCTGCACGAGACATAACACAACGTGGAACTCTCTCTTCTGCAGTGAACTGGGGCAAATTTGCTGAAAAGGAATATCAAACTCGCTAGCAAAGGTCACGGATCTACTCTCAAACTCCGCTCACGTCCAAAATGTGATACGGGGGTTTTTCCAAATTTTTTTTTCATATACACCATTAAATCTAAATTCAATCAACTCTTTCATAATCCTACCCCTTCCTATATCTCAGTGTCCCCATAACTTGACATTGGGGCAATTTTTGAGAATTCGTATCGTACCTAGTAGAGTCCTACTTATGGGTGTGTTGTGCACCACATTTATAATTAGGAGGCTATAAACATACGGTCCATTCTCAAACATTGTCGTCATCTGTCTTTACTCCTCAAGTATACCAATCACAACTCATCCAACATCTTTCCAAAATCGTTAACTCTCTCAATCTTCACTTCACAACGCTTCAGTCTCACCATAATTTGACACTGGGGCAAAAAGCAGTGTCGACATCGACCGCTTCTCTTGAACTACATATGGCCTGATTCTCATGGAACCCGAGATATGTAGGCAAGTCGGAACCGGGGTTCGGCCATAATTATTTTCAACATCCCTTTTACCCAATACCAATAATCTTAAAAACATTTTATATTGGTCTCATGATCTGTCCAAAATCATCTAGCTTATAATCTTTCCAACATCCAAAAATTCTCAAACTCTTCCAACGTCATATTTGTCGGTCAGGACAAAATTGGCTACTATGTCAACTTCTTCGCCCGAAAACTCTTACATTGTCTCCAGTCGAAGAGAGGCAATCTGTTGACACGTAATTTTGACCCTCCTTTTCTTTCAATTCATTTTCTTGAGCTTCTATGTTATTAATAAACTAAATACTTTATTTTCATTACTTTTAACGCTACTACTATTAATATTATTTGACTATTTTATTATCAACAACACTAGTATTATTTTATCACCATTTTTAATAGATTGTGGTTATTTCATATCAAGATTCGACTTGTTAAATTAATTATAAATCCACACTTTATTAGTATCTACATGCATGGTGAGGTTATAATATTAGTACTTTATTTTCTATTATACTAATTACTACATACATGGTAAGGTTATAGTATTAATACTTTATTTTCTATATATTAATCGTCGATTGCCATCACATAATAATATATTGCACTTGTTATTAAGCCCAATGAAATTTATATGGAAGAAGGAATTTCAGCTATTACAAGATCCACAATAGCTCACATTTTAACTCAAAGTAAGCCCAAATTAGCCCAAGACGTAACAGCCCATGTTTATGTATTCTAGGTCTTTTCCAAACAATAAAAATACCAAAATACTTCTCATTTAAATCCAGTCAACCGCCTTCACGTGAGATTTGAAAAAAAAATCAAAAGGGCTTTCCACTTTCTACCACTTTCTCTTTGTCTTTCTATGGCAACAGATTTGTTGCACCATTTTGGTGAAACAAACGTCCACCAACAAAGCTGCCCCCTTGCTGCCATTGTTTGAAGCTCCAACCCGTGACTCTTCTTTGGACAATTTTTTTTTTTTTTGAATTTCAAAGTCTCAAAGGCTAGAACTTTTCTCTTATAAATATACCTTAAGAGTCAGCCGAAAAAAAAGAGAGAAGAACGGGGGGAACATCATTGAAATCTTACCATACACAACATTTCATCTTTTACTACTACTCTAAACTTTGGGATCTTTCAAACTTTTCATTCGCTCGGATTTGGTCATAACAAGAGAGTAGATTCGAGGATGTCGTCCCTGTTCACTGCACCAACAAAAGAAGGTCAGTGAATCTTAAGCTTCAATGTTTTCCTTTGTTTTTATTTTACTGCTAGTGTGTAATAAATGTTTCTGTTTTTAAAAATCATGAGTTAGAGTTCTCTTGTTATGAAGTCATGCCTTTTAGGAAAATAAATTTCTCTTTGTATATTCAAAGACCCGATTGATGAATAATGGTTCTACTGCTTATGTGAATATATTAGGCCTCATCTCTGTGACGTTGGTTTAGATACCAGGACGCAAGACCTTTACATGTATTTCGTAGGAATTGATTTATGAGATTACATACTTGCGTTATGTATAGATGTTAAGATTTGCGTTCTCTAGGATATTAGAACTTTGATCGTCTGTTTGTTTCATTTCTGCCATGACCATTAGAAAACACATCCCTTTGGTTTCAAATTTAAGTAAAAGGAGACACCTTTAACCTAATTAATGCAAGTACTATCATGCTTAAGTCTTGTTTTTCTTTCATTATGGGAAATATGTTAGTTTACAGAATATGGGTGATTTAAATGGTAGAGTGATTCCATTTAACTTGTAATGTCCTCTATACTTGATGTAAGAATCAGATTTCCTCCATTCTCACTGTTACTTTTCTTTATTTGGCATGTATACCGGAGGCGAAGAGTTTCACTTTGAGACTCAACGACACCGCTTACGGAGTCCGCACATCCTTCACTGTCTGCCCTCTTACTTTGCTTGAGCGGAAAAGTTGCAGAACATTGTTACCCCTTTGTGAAAGTCAAAAATGGCTCTTACCATGTCATGTTACTATTCTGTTTATCTGTTAGTGCGATTATGTTTTCCTGTGTGACTAACCTTTATTCCATATTTGGCGTAATTGACTATTAAGAACTAAGTTAGTACATAGTATAGTCAAGTGTCACTTAAGGTTTTGCTGTATTTAATAATGGATTACGTATGTTTTGCATGAAATACGACATTTAGAATGTAGAAGAAATTGAACAGGTAATTAGTTATTTTCATTCACCCTTAGGTTGGTGTTGGGTTAAATGTTTTCACCGAAAGAATTTAGGTTGCAAATCAATCCTCATTTTTTACAAACAAATCTAGTCTTTCTTTGAATACAAATCGATCTTCAGGTCACCAATTAGACATTGCATTTGTTTTGACAGAAAAGAAGCTTTTGTGTTTATAAAATCGTTTCAGTTTCTGTGCATTTTTGCCAATATGTATTTTCGTAAAAAATGTTTTTCCAAGTATCGATTGCGAAGATTATCTGATAATTAGCTTTTGTACATAATTTTTACAACTTACACCTAGCCTTTTTAATTAACATTAAGTCGATTGGGTTAACCATTGTTTATGGATCTTAAAGGATGCTTAATACCTTCCCTTTAGATTAATTGAATCCTTACTTAGTATCTTTAGGTTTCATAGACTTTAAAACGGAGTAACTTTAGACAATTACTTTAATTAACTTTAGGTGTCCTAATTCACCATAATAATTAGGTGGCGACTCCTTAACTTCAATTAACTCCGGAATTACCGTAATGTTGTAAACCATTTTGACTCCGGTTAAAATGGGGTATAACAGTGGCATCTCTCTATGGCCTCCATTTGTATTTATCTTTTTTCTCAAATTTTTAGCATTTTTTCCGTTTTTTGATCATGAATAATTTAACATAATATTGATGCATTAAAAAAAAAACAGTGCCAAGAATGGCTCTTAATTGCCGACCGTTATAATCATTTTCACATTCATGTATGGAACGTATACATCCTTTCAGTTCACATTCCATTTTAATGGAGAATATAAAGAATCCCTATATACTCTTTCATCATGTAATCTACATGTACCAGCTCATTCAAGTGTGCCTTCCATCACAGCAGTAGCAGCAACCATGAAAATCTCACCAATATTGTGTACCAAATCTAATTTGCTGATAAACTTTCAGGAGGCTTAACATCATTGGCGGATCCAAGATTCATACTTAGTTGGTTCAAGTTTTAATATTTTAGCATTGTATTTATTGTACTGTTAATTATAAGTTAATATCTAATATTTCTTGATATTTTAGTAGGTTCTTGCTTATATATTTATACCTGTATAAAAAGTTACGAGTTCAATTGAATTGATATGACATGAATGCGAAGCGGAAGATGTAGATCCATATGGGTGATAGTTTGATGATGAACAAACTGAAATTCGTATGATCATAGAAGACATGAAGATTAACGACATGAATCATTTTTTCACGAGGAGATTTTTAATATATTTAGCATTGTATTAACTCATTTTACTGTTAAATTAAATATTAAGATCTAATATTTCTTGATATTTTAGTAGGTTTTTACATATAACATGTGTCAAAAGTTATGAATTTAGGTGAATAAAAATGATGTGAATGCTAAAGTCACTACAAGAAATTTGATTATCAATGACGAATTATTTTGTCACTTAACCATCATATTTCGTCACGAAAAAAATCTTCCGTGACGAAAAAAAATTCGTCAATCGTTCGTCCCTAAACGTGGGCCGCTAAATGTATACAGAGACAACTTAGTGTTTCGTCTCTAAATAATATTGTATGAGCTACAAAATTATTTTTCGTCCCCAAATCCATAATATTTGTGACGAACTCATTCGTCAGAAAAGTACATAAAAATTGTAGTTGAAAGAATATTTTCGTCGCTAAAAAGGTTATTAATGCCGACGAAATTAATGTTTTCGTCGCTAAAAAGGTTATTAATGCCAACAAAATTACCTTGTCACTAAAACTTTAGTTTAATTAGTGACGATCTCAATTGTCTCTAAAGTTATATGCATTTTGTAGTTGAACAAGAGCAATTTTGTCACTAAAGACAACCTTTTATATACGAAAAACCATATCGTCCCTAAATATATAAATTGGTGACAACTTTGCTTTTACAAAAATGACTTACAATTTTGTAGCTGAAACCTATCATTTCGTCGCTAAAAATATTATTTTTACTACAAAAAAATGTCACTATAAATTGTTGTGATTAGTGACAAAGAATTGTCATAAATTCAAATATAAATAGTAGTCAAAGAATGGATTACATTATAGATTAGTAGGCAATATTCCTGGGACAAAGACTGTGTTTTGTCACAAATATAGTCAATTTTGTGACTAACTAATATCTTCTATGACAAAAATGTGATTGTCTTGAAAAATACAATGTTATCTAATCATTGTGCTTTCTCCTCTCTTGTGAGTTCCTTCTACTTGTTTGAAGAGAAGGAAAAATTTAGAGCAATTATTCCTAACTCATTTGATAGCTTTGCTATGGAATTGCATTAAGTGACCTCCCTTCACCAACTGAGATCTCTAATATCATTTTTGTTTCCGTAGACTACATTGATCTTTCTTCTGGCTTTTACACGAACTTACTTGTTTCCAATTGAATCTGCATTTATTTTATATAAAAAATCAATTGAAAATACTATCTAAAATGTAAAAAATGGTGGAGTATATATCTGTTAGTAATTTCTATATTACAACTAAAAACTTATCCTTACAAGTTTAATAGAAGTGAAAGTTTATGGATTTCTAGGATATCATCACAAAGCTT
>NC_081346.1:11913109-11925948 GCF_029784015.1 Lycium ferocissimum | reverse complement strand
TGCATTATATCTTGGTTCCCGTTGATTGTTGTGATACTCCGTGATGTGCCGATTCGGATTGATTATACTAAGACTTGGCACAATTGGGTTTAGATGCTATAACATAAAAGATGACTTGTTCCGTGGATATGGATTCATATTGACTTGTACTTGTTGGTTTATATGTTTTTCTTGCTTGTTGTCTTTATATACGTTATCTAGTCTTAGTCGGCCTATGATACCTACGATTTTGTTGTTTGTACCGACCTACACTTGCGATTCTTTTTATGAATGCGAGTACAACCGAGATCGATTTCTACTCTTCGTGGCTAATATTCGAGGATTTCGATTCGAGTCCTTCGGATGAGCATGAGGACGATCGATGCCGATGACTCTTTTTATCCTTATGTCTTGTTTCATTACCGGGACATGATCTTTTAGGCTACTATGTATTATTATGATTCGTACTTATAGTATTTAGTTAGATGCTCTTGTATGACACGACTCGATATCGGGGTTGGATTCTCATTATTTCTATATTTCTTTATATTATTATCGTGAGACTTACGTTATTTTATCTTCTTCCGCTTTATTTATATATTTTTGATTGTTGGAATAAGGGTTCGCCTACCGAGGTGGGAAAGGTAGGTGCCCGCACGACTTAGTGAAAATAGGTCGTGACATAATACAATACAACAAAGTAAGTCGAGAAAATGATAACTTAACTTATTTTTTAGAGCAAGAAAAATAATCTATAGGGTAGGAACATAGCTTGCAATTGGTAAATGAAAAATCCGATATAGTAGTACCACAACCTTTCCATAATTAAACGTAAAAATAAAAGTACCAATGTTGAGGAAGAAGGAAAATTTTGCAGTCTCCGCTATCACCAAACATTGGTGTCGATTATTCTTTTTCTAATTTGCCGTTTCAATGATATGAACTGGTCTTTTTTTGTGTGTGTGTGTATGTGAATCCCAATTTATAGAGAGGGTTAAGAGAAATTTTTTTTTTGGCTAAAAATAACCATTTGTTTCCTCGTTGAATGCTACAATTAGTTGCCCTCAAGAGTTACAACTCCTCATTGCCACCTCAACCGTTTCAAACAACAATAAATAAGCAATTAATTTTAAAGGAAGAGAAAATAAATCAATTAAAAAGTCAAGAAAATGAGAAAGGTAAGAAAAATAAAATTAAAATACAATACTGAAGTCATTTAGCAGCATCTAACCGTCTGCATGATAAATGTTATTAAGAGAGTTAAATGTAGCACATTTAACAGAATTAAGATATGATTAAGAGAATTAAAGGAGTAACTTTTTTTTTTTTTTTAACATAACTCATAAATAAAAAAATGAAAAAAGCTAAAAAAAAAGGAGAAAAAAGATAAATAGGATCTTTGGCCAAAGAGAGGTGCCACATCACTCTTCTTTTGCCTAGCTTTATATTATATATAGATTAGCAACTCCATTTCTTCCATAACCATTTTAGAGGCTCTTCCTCAAAATTAAAGACCATCCCATTTGAAGGACAAACTGTGCAATTTCTTCATTTTTGTCTTCATTCTTCCGCCCCCATCCCTCCGCCCCCACTCACCCTCCTCTCCCTCTCCTTCTTCCCTATCGTTTCAAGCATACCACAGCAATTCAAGTGAGTTTTTTGCTTTGTGTGCTTTGTAACTGAAGATATGAAGCTTCAAAGGACGAAATTGTAACAAAAAGTGGAGAAATAAGTGATTTAGATAAGTGGGTATTGTTTAAATTGGGGAATTTTCAGAAATTGGGTTTGAACAACAACAACAACATACCCGGCCAGTATTTCTTTCTTAGTGGTAATAAAGTAAAGGTGAAGGAATTGCAAATGGCATTAAAATCGATGCGATTCTTCAGTTATTAGGGCAGAGTTCATTAGTTTCCCTCTTATATTTGTTATTCAATGGCATTAACGTTAACTTATTGTATATGCTCTCTTCAATTTATCTAGAAAAAGAAAGGAAAAAAAATTAAAAAAAGAAGAAGAAAGAAGATGAGGATAGAGAGCAGATACAAAGGATGGGGAAGAAGGAGATGGAGGGCGGGTTTGGGGGGGGGGTTGGAAAAAGGAGAAAGGGAAAAGAATAAGAAAGAAAAGGAAAAAGTTAATTTAAAATGGAAAATAAAATATTAAGAAAATCTTAATATATCATCCAATTAGAAGATGTCATATCTACAGTTGGGACCACTTTTAGTGTTATTTTTTTTTTTTTTTCCTCCCACGCGCTTTTAAGAAAATTGGGTACACTTTGCGCACACGTCACCCGCTAAGGGGTATTTAATTAACTTGAAAGTTGTTAAGGGGGGTAAATAAATACAACTTAAGTTTAGTTGCTAAACTAAGTTTTCGTGCCTAGTTCAGGGGTCAAATGATGTCTTTTCTCTATAATATAATTGCATGAAAACTTGTAGACATGCAGGATATTCGTGAAATAAGCATTTTTATTTAAAAACATGCATGCAAGAACTCATGGAATACGAGATGTGGGTTTTCATGGATTACGGACAGATTCTCAATAATCAAAATGAAATATCAAGGACACAATAACGAGATTATATCACAAAGCTTAATATAATATAGTACATGGACCTAGGGTTATCATGAACATGGCTAAAACCCTAGTTTTTGGAGAACTTGCATATAACCATGGAAGAAGGAGCGTGGGGAAACACAATGATGTTCCCACACGTAGATAGCAACCCTACATACCTTAATCGCTCCAAAAACTTGAGAAAATTTTGAATCTTGAAGAAGAATTCCAAAAGCTTTGAATTTGAAACCTTAAGAAGAGTTTTCACCATTTTTTGTAGCTACTGTTCATAGCTCAAACCACACTGTTCCGGACCTCAAAATCCCACCGTTCATATTTCATAACTATATGTTGTGACCACTCAGTTAAAATTTGGGCTCGATCCAACGGTTAAATTATTGGGAAAGGCCAATTGAATATGACTGGTCGGAGTGAAAGTCAACGTAAAAGATACTACGGTTTTCTCTAACTCTTTACAACTCTTGATTTTTATAGGGTATCGGGGTGGATGGATTTATTCTAGTATTTAGAAACGATGTAACCTTGTAGAATTCAAAGGTTCTTGATTGAAAGATTTACCTTAGAGGAAACCTCAAGAAACAAGATTGTCAAACCAAACTCTTGAAGGTTTCTTGAGTTTTCTTGATTGCAAGAATGAGCTTCTTGCGGTTCTTGAAAGATTGAAGTGCAGGTTTTTTAGAGATAGAGGTGGAGAAATAAAGAATCGTCTCTTGGGGTTTAGAATAGTGTTATGGACGTTTTTACTTCATAAAACAATAAACTAAGGAGTCCCAATTCGTGTAGGAAAAGGCTCAAAACGTAACCCAAAATCTAAAAATTCTGCTCCGACCAGCATTAGTAAAATAGGCATAACTCTTAGCACAGAGCTCCTTTTCAGCTTCACAAGATACCTTTGGAAATATATTTCAAAGGGCTATAACTTTCATGTTTTAAGTTTTCTCAAATTCTCAACAAATCAAGGGGTTATGGGTGTTCGAAGTAGGCATGTTGACCATTTTCGCAAAACGCACAAACTTTCAAATTCTCCGCTAAACTCTAACGATACAAGTCTAACCTTTGTTCTAAGATACGGGATGTAAAAAACTTGATTAGTTTTCAAGAACAATTTCTACACCTCCCACCTTGGTTCCATTATATTATCATCTTACGAGTCAAACATTAGCCCGAAGGTACGAGGTGTTACAGGCACGAAGCACCATTATTGGCTCTGCAAATGCATCTACAGTGCAGTTATCTAATAATGACAAGGCAAGATTATGACACATGAGATTGGGTTATATGAGTGCACGTGGACTGAAGATAATGAACAACCGTAACCTTTTGAAAAGTGAGAAGATCAGCACATTTGAATTTTGTGAACACTGCGTTCTAGGGAAGTAGAAGAAGGTTAGCTTCAGCACTGGCAAACACAAGACATGAGGGGTGCTAGCCTACATCCATTCAGATTTATGGGGTACCTCTAAACTTCCATCGAAGGGCGGAAAGAGGTATCTTCTCACTTTTATTGATGATTTCTCACGAAAGTTTTGGGTGCGTTTTTTGAAGGCAAAAAATGATGCTTTTGAAGTATTTAAAGTGTGGAAGATTTTGGTTGAGAATCAAATAGAGCAAAAATCAAATATCTTCGCACAGATAATGGCTTGGATTTTTGCAGTGAAGAGTTTGATGATTTCTGCAAGGTTCATGGAATCTCAAGACATAGGACTGTCAGGTACACCCCACAGCAGAATGGAGTTGCCGAGAGGATAAACAAAACACTTCTTGAAAAGGCTCGTTGTATGCTCCGACAAGCCAAAATGTCCAAAGTATTTTGGGCTGAAGTAGTTCACACTGATGCTCATATTGTCAATCGATCTCCAAAGATCAACTCTTGACTTTAAGACTCCGAATGAGGTATGGTCAGGTGAATCCTTTAACTATTCATACTTACGAGTATTTGGGTGTCCAACTTATTATCATTTTAATGAAGGAAGCTTGAACCAAGGGCTTAGAAGTCCATATTCGTAGGGTAAGCAATATGTTGACACCCGATTTTGACCATCCACATTTTAAATTAATTAGTCGAGCTTCTTGAATTTCAAACAAAATGAAATACGTATTCAGAAAAAGTCAAAAATATTTTTTTTTTAACTGGTTTTGGTGTTATTTTGCCATTTCACTTGGCAAAATATCGTAATATATATTATGTCTATTTTACATAAATTTTAAGTATTAATTATGTTCAAAATAAGTGTTTAATTTAGTACTTATTTCAAATTATCAATTTAAAGTTATTTATGGTTTAAACCACCACAATTAGATTATTTTCGTGAATAAATATTTTACTTAATTAATTAAATAAATCATGACTTCATCTCAACTTCAATTCAGTGACGATTGCAATGAAAAAAGGGGCTATATCTCAAATAGATAAGTCTAGCCATTAAACTAATGGAATTTTTACGCGTTATAGCTACTTCTAATACATAATTAGTGGTAATAATTACCTTTTATTTTAATTACTAATAATAACTAAATACTTTTCTAATTTAACTATTATAGCTACACAGTAATTTTTGAATTACGATTTCACAAATACACCTAAAAATTAGCACCCCCAATCCCATATCCCCTTTTAATGGTAACAATATTAATCACTTAATATACATTAAAATTCTCTCTCCTTTTTAATAACTTCTTACCTTTTATGATCGTCTTCTTCCTCTCTTCACCCTTCTGCAAAAATTTCACTTCCATTATCACCAATCAAGAAGATTCGTCATATTCTTTCTTTCTTTTTTTTTCAAAAAAAAAGGAAAAAGAAGCCTTAAAGTACTCGTTCTATCCCATCTCCTTTGTTTCGTGAAATTTTCGTTATTTGTGTTATTATTCTTCCACAAAATCAACTTGGTGGAAGTGATTGTTTTTGCTTCAGGCCATGGTGGTGGTTATGGCGGCGCACACGAGAGAAGGGGAGAGAGAAAGTTTTTAGGGTTTTGAGAAGACGAAAAATATATGTTTTTGTGTATGTTCTATGATATAACTACCAATTGTTGTGGTTGGTGGTGTATTTTTGTAAGTTTTTCTATATATTTGTGTATTTTGTTAAAATTAATTCCATCAGTTCATCTAGTTTCAAATACACGGTGACGCAAATACATGGTAAGTTTTCTATATATTTATGTATTTTGTTCAAATTAATCCCATCAAATACATGGGTGATGCAAATTGTTACTCACACAAATACATGAGATTTAATATAAAATACATGGGATTTGATTGCAAACTTCAAATACATTAGTTATGCTATCAAATACATGGGTAAATAAAAAACGAAATCAATATTGAAAACTTCAAATATATTACCACTAAATACATGGGTGATGCAAATTGTTACTCACACAAATGCATGATATTTAATATAAAATATATGGAATTTGATTGGAAACGTCAAATACATTAGTTATGCTATCAAATATATGGGTAAATAAAAAACGAAATCAATATTGAAAACTTCAAATACATTGGCTGTTGATTGATCGTGTTGTTTTGAAATCACATAAATACAACTTGAATAGATGAAATTTGTGAAATCAAAACGGTGTTTTTGCACGAAATACCTGATGATTGATCGTGTTTGTTTTGTCAATGTATTTTCAGAGGTGTTGAAGATTTAATTTAAAATTTGAATTTTTACGTTTGAATGTGGAAGAATGCATGGAAGAAGAGCAACATGTAAGGAAAGGGAATATTACAGTAGATTTTGCGGAAAAGAAGGTAAAAAATATCTTAATTTCTCATTTAATACCACCACCGTTACAGCCTAAATTAAAGGAGCCTGTTCCTTTTTTTTTACCGCATGCTCATGTATTTGCTGGAAACAAATACATGCGAAAACATACACAAATCAGCTGATTTTTAGCTACGAATGGTAATATTAAAAAGGGTAGCTACAAATGGTAGGAAGCTACAATAAGATAGTCATTTGAGAAATTTTATAATTGCCTTAAGTTTATTCTCAGATCTTTAGCCCAATCCACCAGCCTACACCCCTTTAATCCGGCCCACTACGCCATAAACACCCACAGGCCCCTTTTCATTCTTCATTTCTAAAAAAAACTAGTTTTGTGAGGCCCGTGCTAAGCCCGGGCTCAAACTCAAGATATAAAAGTAGATATTTTAATGAAAGAAATATAATTTGTGTTAGTACAAGTGTACAACAACAACAAAAATCATATACCCATTGTAGTCCCACAAGTGGGTAATTACGTTAGTAATAATTAAATTTCATATAAGTATATTTTCAATATGTGAAAGCAAAACTTTCATTCCACTCCTTTAATATTTTAAATTTTATTTTGATGAAATTATTTACTTCAAATCAAATGCGGAGCCAGAATTTGACATTTATAAGTTATGTATCCTAATTTTCTGATGTTATTTAGTTCTAAATAAATAATCTATACATAGTTAATGAACTTTTAAGACAAATACATAATTTAACTTGTGCAGCGGATGGAGCTGTTCCTCCCTTAATTAGGGATTAGGGGTTCGAACATGGATATAGAAAAAATCTTTGGAGGGAGCGCTTCCCCGGATTGGGCGCGATACAGTGCGAATTATCTGGATTAATTGGGCTCAAATGCGGATATCGAGCACCAAACAGAAAATCAAAGAACATGAAAAATGAGGTAGGAGGTTCATAGCTTTTGAAAAGTAGACCTTAAAAACAAAACAAAAAAAAATTTGACTTAAATAAATAATATTGGGACCTAAAAGTAATTAATTAAAAAGTTTAAAAAAATTGAAAATTCTTGTGAGGACTACAAAAGTCCTTAAGTTTGCTCTTATATATAGTAGTAAAATGAATCCAGCAAACTAAGAACAAACGAACCCTAACTCTTGGAACACGTTGAACGTTAAGTTGGTGTGCGGTCACCCAATGGCCGACAACGGTTCACCCCGAGTAGTCCACTCAGGTCCAATATCATTCGAAAAGCCCACTCTTGCATATGCCTAGGATAGAGCTAAGCCAAATTCAAAAATGAAGTCGACGGGTTTTGGATATTTGAGACTATCTAAAGCCCATTAGGTAGACCACCTTGTGTTAAAGAGGGTCTATGACCCGAAGACACTGCATCCAACTATGTGTTAAATTGAAGGATGTATATGCCGAATTGTACGTACCATTGTCCCTCGGGGTTGGGAATTTTTTTAGTTTCCTTAGTTTGATGAAGGAAGATTACCATCCGAAAGGTGTTCGGAAATGCCAAGAAGTTCAAAAACGAAGGACCTCTCATGGCGGTTTAGTTTAGGATTATATCCCCTTCCCCTATTTTGTATCCTCATTTGATATGTTCATAAAGTTTGTATAAATTATGGGGGCAATGGAACTTTTACAAACGGCATATACATCCTTCAAACGTTAGTGTAGACACGTGATTTTTGACCCTCCCTTAGGTTTTACGCCGTTTTAGAGTTAAATATTT
This sequence comes from Lycium ferocissimum, assembly GCF_029784015.1. Taxonomy (NCBI): domain Eukaryota; kingdom Viridiplantae; phylum Streptophyta; class Magnoliopsida; order Solanales; family Solanaceae; genus Lycium; species Lycium ferocissimum. Next base: position 11,917,917 of record NC_081346.1, on the reverse strand, counting down.
CTTTTTAGATTTAATCTTGATATTTCGATTTTTATATTGTTTTTAGTAGGTTCTATTTGTCTACATTAAAAAGGGCCAAAAATATTTACCATTTTTTAGAGTACGGGTTCTGTGTTTCAAAGAAAGAAAAACTACAAAAAACAGGTTTCTTTTAATCTAGTTTTTTTAAGTTAATTACTTTTTTGGGGGGATTTTTCCTTAATTTGGTTATTTAATTTTTGCTTAGTTTTGATTTAAAAGTAGTTGATTAATTTATTTATTTTGGTATTTTAATATATCATTTCAATAGAAAAGAAAAATAAAAATTGAACCAATAATGGCCCGCCACATGGCAAATTTCATCTCTACCCATATTCATGACATATTCCATTTTAGGAATAAGAATATCCTAATATTAGAAGGACTTTTTAGGTAACTTGCCAAAATTAGACACACTATAAAAAGGAAGCTAGACCTAATAATACCCCGTAAGAGCCACTGTTATACCCCATTTAGACCGGGTTAAATTAGGTACAACATATTAGTGATTCCTCTATTTTTATTTAGTTTAAGGAGTCGCCACCTAATTATTTTTTATGGTGAATTAGGACACCTAATTATTAGCTAAGATAAAGTTAAACTAAGCTCTACTTTTAAAGGTCTTACGAACCTAATAAGTTCTAGGTAAGGGTTCTAATTATCCTAAAGGGAAGGGGTTAGGCATCCTTTAAGATCCGCTAAATACGATTCCGACCAAACTTAGGTTAATATTAGAAATTAAGACGAAGTGCAGTAAATTAGTATCTTATAAATAACTTTAAGAAAGGATATTTCATAAAAGTATATAAGTAATTTAAGGTAGAGAATTTTGCAAATAAATAATATAATGCGTTGCTAGACTTAAATAAAGAAATAACTATTTTCAAAAAAGACTGAAAATTACTTTTATTATATATATATATAAATCATACATCTAAGTTGTCATTTGTCTTCAAATAGAAATATTTTCCAACATATTGTACGTATTTAAGAAATTATACCTAAATTAATCGCCCCTTTTTTTTTTCAGTGACATAAAAAGACGAAAGGTGCTTTCTTTAATTAGCTTCTTTTCAAAATCAAGAGTTGCACCTCTATATTAGAACTTGATAATCGTTTGTTAAAAAAAAGGGTTTAGCCAAAACTTGCTTAGTAGTATTTCAATTTCTTTCATCATAAGGAGAAATACTTAGCCGATTATAAACTCTTTTAGAGTCGCAGAATGAATTATAAAATGAACTAAACAAAAAACTTACTTTTCGTTACTCCACTGAAATAAAATCCCCATTAACCCCACTAAATTAGGTGCTCTAATGCAGTTAAACGATCACACATAAGAAGAAATTAACTAAGCAAGCATAAGATTTGCTAAAAAAAAACTATTCTCGTCCTCTCCCCTCTCCCTCTTGCTTCCGCTCGGATCGTTTTTAGGAGAGAGAGAGAGAACCGAAGCCGATATGACTTCAGGATTTCATCGCGATCCTCATTGTTTGCATTCGGATGAGTTTAGAGGGAACTAGGGACTCAAAGTGAAGTCGTGACGTTGTTTTGATCTAGCGGCGGAATCGAGTCTCATTTGAGACTCCTCGCAACCCCGGATGTCATGCAAAGAAAATAAAAATAAAAAAAGAAAATTAGAGCAGCGACATACTTTACGATAATCAAGACTTTATAATAGACAACAAATTTAAATAAAATACAATAAAGATGTCACGACCCAATTCGCGAGTCGTGGTGGCACCTACACTATCCCTCCGAGTAGGCGAACCACATTACTAATAACAAGTTAAATAAGCGAAAAATTAAATCAGAATAAGTTATCAAGTCTTAAATACTTATCATAACTAGAATTGCCACGACAACCCCAAAATCTGGTCAAAGGGTACAAGAGCGCTAACATAGTATGGAATAAAAGTCTGAAAATACCCGAAGGCTACATACTGTCTGTCGAATACGAAAACAGAATTAAATAAGAGGAGGTCCTTCAGGGACCACGGATGACCAAGTAGCTCACCCCGAATTATCGAAAGATGTCACCCTCGCGTATCGCCACGGGGTGTAGAACGGAGCTCGGATCGTATTCTGCACTCAACAAAAGTGCAGCAAGAGTAGTATCAGTACCACACTAGTACCGGTAAGCATCATAGGCCGACAATGATTAGATAACGCATGACGAAGTGGAAACTAACAAGTAGCACATAGAGCAACAGGTATGGTCACATATAATAGACAAGTAAAGTGTAAAGGAATCATGAAATCAACCAAAACAAATATAATTAACCAGATGATCAGTCAAATGTATGAGTGAGTGAATGCAATGCAATGCAACAAATACCTCTCTCTCTCCACTCTCGTACACACATGCTAAGGGCGTGCCTCAAAGCCATGACCCATGGGGGACCCGCGAAGTCCATGTACCACTCGTGCTCTCCGGCAGAAACCTCGGAGGCTTTCAATCACTCTCAATCTCCGGCAAGGACCTCAGAGTCTCTTTGTCACTCTCAATCTCCGGCAAAAGCCTCGGAGTCTCTCAATCACTTAGCTCACCATCATCACAAGAATAATATGGAAAGCATATCATGCATGATATCAGGCTCAACAATATCACCAATATGTAATCAACAAATACAAGTCATATAATGTTACCATTCCTTTTTATATGATGAGTGAGCCAGTATGTAACAGAGATACAACAGGTGATAATCACAAAAAAAATAACACATATGGCAACAAGCCCACATAACAGCTGACCGAGCCAACCTAATTGGAATCCACCTCCACTCCATGCCCGAAAGCCTATATGCTATCCCCGTCACTTTCTACAACTACATACGATTCTCTAATCAGAGTCTAACTAAAGTAGACCGTAACCTACCTCAATGCCGAACGGGTGCCACAAACGATCAAACCAATGTCTTTCCTTTGCGTAGAGCCTCTGAGTGATCGAAATCTGTCAAATATGCGATTTACATTAGAATACGAATCTAAAGCACCCATATTGTTATGCTGATATTCGGAATCCAAAAGCACCCCCGCAAAGTGACCTCGAGCCGAGAAGGGCAAAATTGGAATTTTCTTTAAAAATCATTTTGCCCATTACCTAAGGGTCATATATTTTAAAACAAAATTTTCAATTTCAATTTTATTCATAAATAGACTCTCAAATCATAAATTCTCAATTCTTAAAACTATGACTCGAAACCTTTAATTACTCCGAAAATCTTAACTTCGAGCAAAAACCTAACTTTCCACAATTCAAATACTATGAATTTGAAGGTATTCATATATCCTAATACTCTTAATATTCAATCATATAGACTCAACATATCAAAATTGAAACTTTACCGTGATGGATTTATGAGAATTTCAGAACCAAGAGCTTAGAACCACTATTTACCTATGAATCCAGTACCTTACCAAAAACCTTTTGAATTCATTTACACCCAACCAATATGAAAAAAAATAAAATAATAATAATTTACGTGCACATGATGAACAAAAGAGAAAAATCGAAAATTAATTTAGGTGAAAACAGTGACATCCGAAACCCAACCATGCAAAACCTTTTGCTTCCATTAACATTTTACCCATTAAAGCTACATATTCCCATAATTAACCACTATCAGTACTTCATCAATACCCACAGTCATTACTTAATTATTAAGTCTACCCATCATAGCTACAATCATTAGCCCCCAAATCATTGCCCTCATCATCTCATCATTGGCACAATTATAGCCTAATGATCGGGCATAAAGTAAATATTAGAACACTATGAAAATGGAACCTACCTGATGCCTGTGCAACTGTTAGTGCACGAAGAGGAGCCTGTCAGTGGTTTTCTTCCCCAGTTGTGCCAAACTGTTTCTATTTTCTTTATTTGTCATGCCCAAAGTAAATGAATTATTTTTAAACCCTAGGCTTCTAATATATATGGGTCATAAGAGGTGGGTTAAGCCCTATAACTTAGCCCAATAATTTCCATAATTTACTTACTCACCTAGCCACTTGAATAAAATATAGTCATACCGTCAAATATTTATTTATCAACTTGTATCTTATATAAGTGCAAATAAAATTCCTATGAATAAACTATTCACACATAGTAAATAGATAAATTATAAAATTTACCCGTCAATTATATAACCGTACCACATATTCCCGCAAGCCAAGAATATCTTTTAAAACTACGAAAAGGGTATCTTAGCGAAAACGAGTTCAAAAATGCTAAATGACCAAACGGGTCGTTACAAAAGATCACTAAGGTACCATAAATTAACCAAACTTAGACAAGTATTTCATGCATGAAAGACAAGCTCGATCACGCAAATTTTGAACAAGCAACGTTGCAGCCACCAGCAATAGCAAGGGACAGCCGCAAATTCAACTTAGATGAGATTATAAAAACATATTTTGAGGTTTAATGACTTTCATTTAGCTACGTTATTAACTTCTAAAAATACTATCATGCTTAGTTGCAAAAAGAGGAAGTTTAACACAGCATTTACTATAACAGTAATCTCAACAGTTTGTATTCGAGCAAACAATAGAGATAGGTATGGCTGTCATATAGAACTTTAATATGCTTACGCTTGACCACAAAAAGGAAATAGAGGAGCATTGACTCATTCTCTGACACAATTAGCCAAGACAAGAATTTCAACCCACATGATATGCCTTAACAAATGGCAGTCAAAAAAAAAAAAAAAAAAAAGCTCAACTTAATTAGGCTGCTTTCAAGAGGTCAGTGAATCAAAGCCTTGTTCAAAGATCACCACGTGATAATGCTA
>NC_081346.1:11877243-11913009 GCF_029784015.1 Lycium ferocissimum | reverse complement strand
GCGATAATATTTATAAATGCTATTGTTTACTTGTATAAAATAAAGGCGATGGCGCTCTTCCATAAGACGTAAAACAAAATGTTGAAAAGGACTACCGCGATTATAATATTAAGTGCTTGCAGCATGATAAAAAAATAACAGCAATAATAATAATAATAATAATAATAATAATAATAATATTAAGATGACGATTATAATAATATTAATAATTATAATATTAAGTGCTCGCAGCATAATAAAATAATAATAATATAATAACTATGATAATAATGATAAATATAATATTGATAATAGTAAAAAAAAAATGATAATAATAACATTAATGATAATAATGATGATGATAATAATAATAATAATAATAATAATAATAATAATAATAATAATAATAATAATAATAATAATAATAATAATAATAATAATAATGATAATAATAACAGTAATAGGCGATGACTATAGTTGGATAACAAACGATTTATATTAATAAAAAGCAAAATTGTAATAAAATATAAATAATTGTTCTTAAATTATCAAAATATTACAAGCTCAAATAGATATTTCGGAAGAAAGACGGGACAAAATTGGGTGTCAACAGCCACAACACATATACATACACTAATTTACCTGAAGAAAATATCTAGCAAGGACACTCAATTTTTGCACTAGGCAAAAAGTATCCAGCAGCTACACACAAAAAAGATTACCCTAACACCACCCTCAACACAACAATGAAAACTCATTCTTCCCCGTGAAAGCACCACTGTTTTACCAACAAAAATCGATCCTTGAATCTCTCACCTACGCAAAAGAGGTTTTGAAAATAGTAAGGTTTTCAGCCGAGGTTTTCGGCGAGGCTTTCCAATCGAGGTCCCGAGTCAAAGTTTTCTTTTGCTCGCTGATTTACAGAGGTGTTGATGTCAAATTCCTTGACATAAAGGTCCAATCTTTACTTTTTTCTTGATTAATACATGGATTTTGGTGTTCTACCTTGTGTAATTAATAAATTTAAGTGAGATTTTATTTTAAATGGTTATGTTAATGCTTATGATTATCATTTTATCTTGGTTAGTATGTTGAAATTGATTCTCGAGCTACAGATTCTTCATTTAGCATGAAGTAATTATGTTACACCCCGTATCTTACAACAAAGATTAGACTCGAATCATTAGAGTTTCAGTGGAAATTTGAAGGTTTGAACATCTTACGAAAGTGGCTGAGGGGCCTACTTCGGACAACCATAACGCCTTAATTAGTTGAGAATTTTGAAATTGTTCCTCAATGAAAGTTGTAGTACGTGGAAATACCTTTCCAGGCATATAAGGATCAAGCCAATTGGAGATCGGAGCAAGGAGATATGATCATCACAAGGTGGCTAATCGTAAGGTGCTTAAGATTTGATAGAATCGGCTAAGTTTACGGCAGGTCTGTCTTCCAACCTGATTTCGTGAAAATCCGTTGAGAATTGGAGAAAACTCAAAACATAAAAGTTGTATCCCATTGAAATACCTTTCCATCCATATAAGGTCCACATCAAAATAAGTTATGTACAAAAAGTTATGGTCAATTTACTGAGGACGTGTAAAATGAAAATTCCTATTCTTGTAGGATTAGGTTTTTAAAGCCCAAGCCTTTATGATAACCTATAACTACAACCCTAAAACGTTTTATGTAAGGATTTTTTACCAGAGCTGCTACCAAACACCTAAGGTGAGTTCTTATTCAAATCCCTATGTCAATTATATTAAGTTAACACTAGATTAACACCGACTAATTATTTGGAATCACTAGATTTTGGGAAAAAAATCCATTCAAGGTCGAATTTGGAATGAAGCTTTGGGATTTCTTCAAAAAGGTAAGCCCCTCAATCATTAATGGATTATATGGAGTTATTATTATATTTTAGACATTTAATGGTTGGTACAATCATGAAATAGAATTCATTTAGATTCAGTCCATCAAACGCAAAATCCTAGTAATTCTGCTGTAGATTTCCCTCCGACCAGCCAGCTTCCTTTCGTGGTTTCAGCTAATTTAACCATTGGATCGAGCCCAAATTTTAACTGAGTGATCACAACACATAGGTATTAAATGTGAACGGTGGAGATCGGATTTGGATTTTCGGAGCAGTGTGGTTTGAGCTATGAACAGTAGCTACGAAAATCGGTGAAAACTCTTCTCAGGGTTTCAAGTTCTAAGCTTTGGGTTTCTTCTTCAAAAGTTCAGATCTTTTCTTCAACTTTTGGAGTGTTACAGGTATTTGAGGCTAACTATCTACGTTAGGTAATGTTTATGATTCCCCCTACGCCTCATTCTACATGCTTATCAGTAATTTGACTCAGAATACAGTTTAGCCCTAGTTTCTTGAATAGTTGTAGAACTGCTATCCTTTAGGGTTATAGTTTCATAATTCGTTCATGGTGATCATTTTGAATATCATGAACTCAGTACGTAATCATTATAGACGTGCGTATTGACATCACATGAGTCTCAGTCAGTGTATAATTAGTTATTTGCTTAAGTTCCATAACCGTAAAGCTTGATTATCATGCTATCGGCTATATAGCCGATCTCAGTCTTCTAAATTGTTTAATGTTGAACACATGTATCTGTATTTTTGGGACCTAGGCCACAGTTTATGCATACGTATTGCTTGGGCCTGAGGCCACTGTTTTGTGCACATTTATTTGGGCCCTAGGCCACAGTTTATATTTGCAGTTATACAGGTGATTCTTCATTCAGAACAGGGAGTACTTTAGATCCTTGCCTTCCTGTTTAGTTCAGTTTCAGTATTTATATTTCTTCTTTCAGTTGCTTTACATACCAGTATAATTCAAATGTGTTGATGTCCCTTTTTTATTGCTTGGGGGCCTGCATCTTGTGATGCAGGTAACGACTTACAGGTTGACGATCTAGCTAGCTAGGACTGCTCGTATCAACTGTTTGGTGAGCCCCAGTTCCTCCCGGGCGTTATCCTACTTGCAGTCTTTCCAGTTTTAGATAGTTATCTTTTCAGTATTCGTAGAGGCTTCATAGACATAGTCTAGTCAGTGAATTTTAGCAGTCTTTTATGTATTAGCCTTGTTGGCTGTTTATGCAGATGTTCAGACTTAAACCTATATTTTCCGCATTTAATAGATTTTTCAGTCAGACTTTTTAGATCAACATGTGTTAGTCTTATTTCCTTATTCTTGTATGTTTTGATATTCCATGTTGATTCAGCCAGCCTATGGGTTCGCTCGGTCACATGCAGTTAGGCACCGAGTGCCGTGTTACGCCTAGGCCATGGTTCGGGCGTGACAAATTATCTTGATGAGCATTTAAACCTGCAAGCGTAATATTAATAAGTTGTGCATTCAATATTTGGGATTTGTGTTTAAATTTACTCTTTAGAAAAGCTAGCAATATGAGAATAGTTTAATTTGGATCCGAAATCATTTCCATGCACAACGGACAAGCCTAGTATTATGACAATTTCCCATTCACTGTTTGGCTTTCATTTTATGTTTTATTGCAATATAGAAACTTTGATGTGCATGTATGGTTGATTGGATCTTTTGCTTAGCTTATGACGAATGATTATTTTGAATTACTAGATTTTGTATTCATTTGTTTTGTTCTAATGACGATACAAGGGCTTTAGCCATTATCTTGTATTAATTGACATATATATCTCGGGCCTAGATTAATGTTGACGACCCTAATTAATTAACGTGAGTTGAGCGAGATGGGGGGCGAACTATTTCAAACCCCGTTGTCAAAGTATAAAGAAAAGAGTGGTAAAACCAATTGTGAGGGAGCGAGGTGAGTTGCGGATTAATCCAAGGCTCGTTGTGAAAAGGAAAGAAAAGAGTGAAATATTAATAATATTAAGTCTCGGATTTTAGAGACAAATAATTGCTTTTAACGCTAGATGAGCTTTAGGCACGTTTCAAGACGTTTGTTTCGATTATGAATGCAGTTACGCATCTTATTTCGAGGCGCTTTAAACAACTCAAGGATGCAGTTACACACCTTGGTCAATCTCGTTAATAATTAGTCTTGTTTCGATTGAGAATGTGGTTACGCATCTTATTTTGAGACACTTAAAAGATCCGAACTGCATCCAGGTTAAGTCTAATAAAAGTTCAGCAATAGAAGTATGAGAAAATCAAGGCTTATAACATAACATATCCAAAAATAGATTAAGCTAAGTGTAAGTCAATAAAGCGACCGTGCTAGAACCACGGGACTCGGGGAATGCCTAATGCCTTCTCCCCAGTCAACAGAATTCCTTACCCGGTCTTTTGTTTTCGCGGACCAATAATAAAAGAGTCATTTCCTTTTGATTAGGAATTCATAAGATGACTTGGAACACCAAAACTCAATTCCAAGTGGCGACTCTGTAAAATAATTAATCCCTATTCAAAACCGTCACTTCAATTGGAAAAACCCTTTAATAATAAAAACCTGTGTGTGCTTATCGCGGGGACAGAAAAAGGGGTGTGACAGTTAGGCCTACCTTTGGCTTTAAAAGGTCACATGCATGTTAGGACGTGTTATATATTGTTTATGTGCTAAGTGCTATATAAATTGCTTTCTCCATGTCTATTTGGTTTGTGTGTTTAAATACACATGTTTTGCTCTAACCATGAGTGGTCCATTATTCCATTCAAAAGGTCTTAGAATACCATTAGGCATATAAACTCAGAAAAACCACCGTTAAATCCTTTCCTCAAAACTTAACATTTTTTGTAAGTCCAATAGTTCAAATTTCATCAGAAAAAACTGTTACGTCATTGCCCAATTTACATTGACAATGTCGTTACCTAAAAATCACTTTACCACATCCAAATGGTTTGCCAAAGTCACACCCCTCAGTCCTCAAAACTTTACATTTTTCTAAGTCCAAATGTTCAAATTTCATTAGAAAAAAATCGTTAGGTCATTGCCCAATTTACGTTGACCATGTTGTTAACCCACATCCCAATGGTTGACAAAGTTGCACCCCTCAGTCCTCAAAACGTTACATCTTCAAAGTCCAGTAGTTCAAATTTCGTCAGGAAAAACCGCTAGGTCATTGCCAAAATTACGTTGACCACGTTGTTCCCAGATATCACTCTCGAATTGCACCTACCATGACTCTTTCATTTTTAAATACTCGACCAGTTTAGAGTCAATTCCTGTCTCAAAATTACGTTACTTTCAAAGAACTCTCCGAATACACATTTCATTATTCCCTCTCAGAAAGATGACTTAGTTTGGTTCAAATCACATTAGTTCACTTTGTTCAAAATCACAAGTTTAGTCAAATGGTCATAATATGACGATGACGATACGATGATGCTGATAATGCCGGCCGATATGATACGATGGGATGCCGACATGTATGACCTCATGCATGTATGAACAATATTTATGCATATCATCAGCCCTCAGAGGCAGTTCAGATGCATAGTAATTATATACATGATTGACTCACAGGGACAGTTCAGGTATACATGTCGCATTCATTTACTCTATGGTTTGTTATGTCTCTCTTATGTTACCCTCATGCCTTACATACTCAGTACTTTGTCCGTACTGACGTCATTCATTTGTGGACGTTGCGTTCATGCCCGCAGGTAGATAGGGGGACGGTACACATTCTTAGGCTGCTATCTCAGCGTGGGTACAGTAGCACTCCACTTGTTCCGGAGTTGCAGTTCGGCGTGGTATGATTCTTTTGTGTATATATAGGCATGGCGGGGTCCTGTTCCGTCCTTGTTATGTTATGTACTCCATGTAGAGGCTCGTGGATAGATGTGTGCAGCTAGACGTCTTATGACCTCCTCGGCCTATATTTTTGTTATATCCTTTACTTGTACCTTGTATATATCGGCTTGTATATATATATATATATATATATATATATATATATATATATATATATATATATATATATATATATATATATATATATATATATATCTTTTGGGCATGTTTCCCTACCAATTATAATATTTATGAGTTAGCTTCATGGCTTACTCGGATATGACTATGAGATATAGGTTTTGAGGGTACTCGGTAAGTTAGGCTCCGGTGCCGTCATGGCCTACGGTTGGGTCGTGAGGTTTATATCTTCGAGCAATAAATTTTCTTGAAATAGTATTGCGTTGTGCCGGGAAGAGAAGTCTAAAATCAGATATAATGACCCTCCCGGTCTTTATGAAAAACATAAGATCACCCCACCAAATAGAACCTTCCCAAGGGTAGAACGAGCTAATAGAAACTCGATTGTATAAGTCTAAGAACTGAAAAACTTGGCTTGTTTGTGATTGTTGTTTGTTTGTGTTGAGTCCATCAGGGGTAACGTAGGAAATAAGAATTCCATTAGGAATTTCGAGGCCACAGGTGGATTCGTATGGTGTTTTTATGTCTATGTGCATGTTTTGTTTGTGTTTGTGAGGCCTCGGATGAAATGTTGGATGATAGAGTGAAAAACTGAGAAAAATTGCGAGCTCGCTGCCTCAGGGATACCGTGTTCGTGGCGAGGTAGGTACCGCTGCGGCGGCACAGCTATAGCGGTGAGCCCCTCACCGCAAGCGGTCTATCGTGTTCGCCGTGGCGGGAAATGGCCCGCTATGGCGATGCCGCTATAGCGGGATATGGGTCGCCATAGCGGAGGTCGGATTTTTTTGGTCGTATAAACGAACATGGCCTGTATATAGAGACCATTCGCAACGGTGGTGCGCCACGAGATCGACGGTGGCGAGAATCCCGATTTTTTAAACACTTAGTTCCGAATTCTTTATTCATAAAACTCCAAAACAGTTCCCCACAAGCGCCTAGGGCAAATTTCCAAGCTAGGGCAAGAATATTCTTGAGAGGTAAGTCTCAACCATCCCTTTCAATCATTACGTTATCATCTTTATGATTATCATCCCTTTTATGGGTCTTCAATGGTGAATTAGTAATAGTAACCCTAGAACCTAATAGACCTTCTATAATTGATGGGTTATGATTGTTATCATTTATTTATCATCTAATTGCTTGGGTTAACTCCTCAGAATTGGACCATTAGAGTCATGAACTAAGTGAAGGGTTTCATAAAAATGGTAGCTTGACCATGGAAACTGCTTGTAGTTGATGTGTTGATCAAATATTGTTATAGATTGATGGTTAGTGGTTGCTAAGGCCATTGTTAGGTTGTTTTACACCTAGAAATCATTCACCCATGGGAATGGGGCTAAAGGGAAAGGTGTTCTTAAATTGATTTTGTGACTAGAGTAAGTATGATTCATTGATCATTCTAATTTCTAGAATTTGAGCGTTTCGAGGCTTTACGGAAGGGATCAATGAGGTAGGTTACGGTCTACTTGAGTTAGACTTTGATTAGTTGATTGTACGTGTTGTGAATTCAATAGGAGAAAGCATGTCTAGTCTTCAAACATGATGTGTGTGTAGTTGATCTCCTATATGCAATTGATTGAGTGACTGTGTAGGCTTCGTGCCACTATTCATGTGTGTTGAATTTACAATTTGATGTTGTTGTAATGAGAAGTTAATATGATCTTCTCGGTGAAATTGTGATACAAAATGATGATTTGAGCATTGATAATAAGAGGGAAAGCAATACTATTATGTATAGATATATGAAAAGGCACAGTTGACCGAAATGAGGATGTGACCTAGATTATGGGTTCGTGGTCCGAGGTTCGTTCCGAAAATGAGTGGTGATTGATGTGAACCGCGTCCGAGGTTCTTTCTGAAGCGGAGGATTTATAGCTCGGGTCCGATGAGTATCCAGAATGAGTGGTACATGGACACCATGGGTCCCCTGCAGGTCATGACTACTGAGCAATGACATCAGTTAGCATGTGTGTACAGCGAGTATATGGTTATTGTTGGAGGACTTGTTCCCGTTGATTTGATTTTTGATATCTTGGGGTAACTTGATTCGTCATTATTCTTGGTTGACTTATTGTTGGGTTATTGATTTCGTGTTGTTGGCTGACTTGTCTATTTTATTGATTTTATGATGTATGCATGATACTAATCTTAGTCGGCCTATGATATCTACCGGTACATAGTGTTTGTATTGATACTACCTTACTGCATTCTTTTGAGTGCAGACTGTGATCCAGAGACTACTACTCGACCTCATATCTAGCGTTAAGGCCTTTGCTGGCAGATTTAGGGTGAACTTCTATCCATGCCAGGCCGCCCGAAGATCTTCGTTTATGATGTCTATTTCCTACTCCAGACATTGTGGTTATTTGTTTAAACAATTTTCATTCCTTAGACATGTTTTAGATAAGAGTCCTTGTACGGTGACTTTCGGATTTTGGGTTTGTAATAGTTAGGACTTCCGCATTTACTTCTTTATTTTATGGCATGACTTATTTTGATTATCTTGTGCTTGAATGGGTAATAACTGATTGAATTGGTTAATATAAAAATAGAATTGGATGAATAGATGACTTATGTGTTGGTTCGCCCACTAGGAGTTAGTGTGGGTGCCAGTCATGACGGGTTGGGTCGTGACATTGGATCTATGTTATGGCTCCAAACTCACTTTTGCCTTGAGTTTGCTCTTCCTAATTAAGTTCATCTATTATGTTTGTCAACTTGCCTTTTTCTCTTGCTTTTTCCTTCATTTTATTTTGAGAAGTCCAAAAGTCATACTCCATAACCGTTAAACGTAATAGACAACACAACCTTTAGGAAACCCTTTTGAAGCAACCAACGATTCCAATTTTAAGGCCAATTGTGTTTATTATTCTGGGAGTCTTTCTGCCAAGTGCCGATAGAATATATTAGACTTTCACTTTCATTTGGCCCCAAATATTGGTGTTAAATAATGTGGTTCACACGGCCTCAGTGACAATTGAGTGTGGTATTCCATGCAATGAAAATAAGTAGTGAGAAAGGAATTCAAGAGAAAAAACAAACAAATCAGAGATGTGATAGTCTTTTTTTAAAAGTTTCTTCGTACAAACTCATGTTTCCTACAACACTTTTTTTCTTCTCTTCAGGGACTTGTATAATATTTGAGAATCAAGAAGAATTTTGGAGAAGTATATCTTATACGGGCATGTAACAGAATGAATTTTATGACTTTTTCCTTCTCCTTTTGGACTCTTTGCATCTCCATACTTAATTCTCTTTTTCTTCCCTCTGTGTTTTTTAAGAGTTTTTTTTGTATATATTCAATTTATACTTATGAGTGATAGAATACTGAAATAGCCAAAAACAAACTTTGGGAAATTTGCAGTGAATTCTGAGAAGAAAATTAGAGTGGGTTTGTAGGCACAACAGGGTAGGGCTGGGCACAATTCGGGTCAAACCGAAAAAACCGACCGAATTGATTTTTTTTTTTTAAATTCGGTTTCGATTTATTCGGTCGGTTTCGGTTTTAACTTTCAAAAATTCGGTTATTCGGTTCGGTTAACGATTTTCAAATATTTTAATTCGGTTAACCGAAAAAACGAATTTATTAACAAGTCCATTTCCCCCCTAAACATAATACATTGGGTTTGGGTTCTGCCAAACACCTAATCCCGCAGTCCACAAATACCTAAATAGGCCCAAATAAAATAACCAACCCAACTCCTATCCCTAACAATTACACCATTACAATTTACACAAGTCCACAACTCTTAACTCCTAAAATGATTACACCTGCCGCCTGCCAACTATCTCTAGAAACTAGGGTTCTTTCTTCTAAGTTTCTGCATCAGCACATTGTTCTTCAAAATACACAGTCTACATATGCTCTTTATCCTCATCTTCATTAACTCGAAGGCAGAGTGCAGTGGTTCATGCTCATTAGAAGTGTTGGTTTCTTGTAAAAAATCATCAGTGCTACTTTCTTTGAGTTTGAACATTTTATGTCCAAGAGATAATGGATCAGACTCTTCACTTCCCTATTTCTTTACTGGTGCAGTGGATGGGCAGATTTGGCATTATGCTAATTCAAGTAGTTACAATATTTAAGAAATTAACATTTGAGTGAAATCAAGTATTAAAGGATTTAATATTAAAAAATTTAACTAAACCGAAAAACCAAACCAAAATAAACCGAACAGAAATTGCAAAAACCGAACTGAACCGAATTTATTTCAGTTCGGTTTCGGTTTCGGTTACCATTATTACCAAACCGAACCGATTAAATGCCCAGCCCTGCAACAGGGTAGTAAAATTTCTGATTTTTGGAAAGAGGGAGGAAGCCCATAGGTTACATAACTATTCAAGGCTAAAAACTACAGAAGTTTTTTTTTCATATCCTTGAATCTTTTATGTTCACTTTTAGTATTTATAATAAGTCAAAAGTAGTCCTATTTTTATTGAAATATTGATTTCTATGCTTTTCAATTTTATAATTAGGAGTCAGTAGTTTCCTATCCTATTTAATTTTAACGAAAATAGGAGTTTGTTCTTTCCTTTATTTTATTGCTATTGTCTTTAGTTATTTTTGGAAAAAATATGATAACTGAGGAACGACTTTAGAATTGTCTATTTCATTGTGATTTACTGATCGATCAAGTATTATATATTACTATACAACAATACTACCAAGTTTTACTTAAGCTTAAGAGTTTCATGATTTTTTATGGGATAAGGCACCGATATCCCCCTGAACTATACCCGAATTTGCTACGACACACCTTACCTTTCTCAGGGTCCTATTACCCCCCTAAACTTATTTAAAACGGAATAATTACCCCCCTAAACGTCGACGCCACTCATGGGAGAGTGACATACACTCTCCGCTACATGCGTATTTATTTGTATTTATTTTTTTTTTTTTTAAATTTTTTCAGCTTACGTGTCAAATTTTTTTTTAAAATAAAAATAAAAAATCGAATTTTCATTAAAAAAAATGAGTTTTAAAACCCCTTTTTTTTTAATTTGAAAATTTGATTTTTTTTAAACCCATTTAAAAATAAAAATAAAAACTAAAAACATGGATTAAAAAACTGAATTTTCTTTTAAAAAAAAGGATTTTTAAAAACCCGTTTTTGAAAAAGAAAAAAAAACTGAAAAATGATTTTTTTTTTTAAATATGGAAAAATGGATTTGTTAAAAATATGGAAAACTTGATTATTTTTTTAAAATGTCTTAAAAAATCTTGATTTTCATGATTTCATTTTCTTAGGACACTTTTATTTTTCAAATAAAATCCGGAAAAGTGTTTTTCTTGCCAAAATGTGAAAAAAGCTGAATTTTTATAAAATAAAAAATTAATTATTTTCTTAACATGTGGAAAACTGTTTTTAAAACTAAATGTGGAAGACTAGATTTATTTTCAAATTTTTAAGAAAATGCGCATTCTTAAGAAAAAAAATTTAAGTTTTCCCCTTTTTATGTTTCTCACTCTCTCAAAGAGAGTGAAACACACTCTCTTTGCCACATCAGCATTTAGGGGGGTAATTATTCCGTTTTAAATAAGTTTAGGGGGGTAATAGGGCCCAGGGAAAGGTAAGGTGTGTCGTAGCAAATTCGGGTGTAGTTCAGGGGAGTAATGGTGCCTTATCCCATTTTTTATAGATGAAAATTAGTTTAATTATTTGTCATATTTCTTCTATTTCTATATGGATTATTTTATAAAATAGTCACTTAATAAACTCATCGATATTTATTTACGACCGCGCGAAGCGCGGGCATATTAACTAGTTTCTTATAATTGGAAGCTTTCTTGGGGATGGTGGTAACTTTTCTTGGACGTTTGAGGTAGTAAAGAACGACTGATGAAGGAAGAAAATGAAAACAAGCAGAGGAATTAGAAGAGAATACCAGGGGAGATTCGTTTTTTTTTCTTTGTAGGGAGGAGTACTGAGATACAACGAAATCAAGATTTGGCTAACTTAGACTCGGGGATTCAAGTTAATAATAGCTACTAGTTGAATTATTGATCCACTGTAGACGCTAAATTGCAAGTTTCCCCATGAATACTTTTGTTTAAAAAAAAATTACTCCCTCCGTCGCAATTTATATGAGGGTTGAACAATTTGGGAGTCAAACGACTCTTTCTTCGACTCAATAGATTCTTCACGTAAGTTATAATAAAATTACATATTTGAAAATTACATAAAACATATTATAAGTCTGCATAATTAATAATTCACAAATTATGAAAAGAATCGGAAAAAATCGTAGTCAAAAAAGTTATTTGACTCCCTAAATAGGTAAACCTTCATATAAATTGAGACGATGGAGTACTATAGTTTTAAGTTCGGTAGATCTAGTTTAACATGGCAAGAGTTCTAAGGATTATGTCTGTTTTGTCATTATATTATGTTTCGTGATCATAATCAAGCAAATCACACATTTCTTTGTCCTTTCAGAGCTTTCAAATACCTAAAGAAAAGATCTTTTGTATGAAAAAAAATACATATAGTGATATCGACCACTTTCTTGAAAAAATTAGTGATATTGACCACTTTCTTCTTTATATAATCAAAACAAATTATTCATTTCCTGATTCTCTCAGAGCTTCGGAGTATACCTAAAGAAACGATATTTTGGGGAGGAAAATATACATATAGTGGGATCAACCTATTTCTTGAAAAAATTATTAATTTATAAGATGAAAAGCATGATTTTATATTACTAATAATGATGCATTTTAGTTGTATATGTTTGGTAAAAATGGACTTATTTTATTTATATTTTAACTGTTTCAGGTTGTATGGTAGTCCATAGATGTGTGTCCACTGATAAATGATATTGGTCGTGCATTTTATGTGTTTGGTGGGTCTAGTGAGGCGGTGAGTGTAGGTTTAATCCAATTAGGCCCGTAATGCGAGGGCCCATTAGAGTTTTAGTAATTGCAACTAGGTCCCCTCTCTAACCCTATAAAAAGATCCCCTCTCTAACCCTATAAAAAGACATATTTTTTCTCCTCTATTATAATATTAAGAGAGTGACGATTAGTGTGTGGTAACTGTCTCATTGACGTCACCGTGTCTAGCCGTTTTATAGTCCGTTATGGCTCAAACAGGTATGCCGTTCAATCCTACCGATGTTTATTTATTTTGTGACCTATTATCATGTCCATCTTGAATTATCATGTTAAATAACTTACAGTGCATTGATAAGTTATTGATAGAAGACAATGATAATAGCCTTGGTTCTTTACATTTTGCACCTTAATGTATTTACAATTCTTTGATTTACATATTCTTCTATCTCTTGCCATTTGACGCTTTAGCTAGTCATTATTTATAAAATCATAAAAGAGAGGTAAAATAGGGATGATGTATTTCAATTTCAATATATTGAAAAAGGAAGAGGGCTGAGTTGGATAAAGAAATCCCTCAAGAACCAGTCCTTACCAATTCATCAAGGCCCAAGCCTTTGAAACAGGTAATATCTAATGGTATTTACCTTTGAGGAAGAAAAAGAATACGTCAAATACTAGGCTTCTCTTTTTCCCCTTCCTTTGGATCCCTTGAATATATACCAACTTAATGTGGAAAAGCTTAGATGAATAGTTAAATATTAGCAAGATGTTTTATTAGTAAATAGCAACCAAAAAAAAAAAAAAACCTTTGGGCTATGGTCCCTACGTGTGTAGAAGAGCTTCAATTTTTTGACAAATTAATATTATCCGCAAAGCACGCTAGAACAGGAAATATTGCATAAAAGAACATAAAACAGATGTACTAACACCCAAAAAGGGAGTCGACCAATTAAATTGTACATAGAGTGAAATTATTACTAACTACTAGCCATGCTGGGAACTATGTTTCATTGATAATATTGGTGAATAAGATCCGTGATCCAGATAGTAAGAAATGGAGTAATAAACTCTTAAGTACATGGAGTGGCCACAACCAGCCAAGGTGATTTCCTACGAGTAGTCATGCCGATGCTTTCAGTCATATCCAAATCCTCCGGTTTTAACCCTTCTGGTAATGCAAAATTAAACTTATGCACAAGCTTCGCTAATGCTAGCTCAATTACTGCAATAGCAAAACTACTTCCAGGGCAGCCCCTTCTACCAGCTCCGAAGGGGATCAACTCAAAGTTTAGTCCTTTAACATCAATATCACAATTTAAGAATCTCTCTGGCCGATACTCCTCTGGATTTTCCCACAATAACGGGTCTCTTCCGATAGCCCAAGCATTAATAATGGCTTGAGTTTTAGCGGGAATGTGATAATAGCCTAACAAGTTCACGTCTTCCATTGATTCACGAGGAAGTAGTAGTGGATCTGGTGGATGAAGCCTGAGGCTTTCCTTGATTACTGCTCTCAGATACTGCATATTTTTTAGATCATCCTCTGTTATCTCCGATTTTCCTTGAGCTAATTGTCGCACTTCATTCTGTAATGTTTCCATGGTTCTTGGCTGCCTCAAAAGCTCTGCCATTGTCCAATCTAGAGTTGTATATGTATCCGTGGCAGCACCAAACGACTCCTATGATAGGAAATGAACACAAAATCAAATGACAAAGTGAGTTTTTAAGCTCCACATGCTTTCCAACATGTGAATTATAGCCACTGACCATGGAGGTGTGGGATCCATCCCCATGATTGCAAAGAAAGAATTTGGCACAAGCCAAATTGCAAGTTTTGTCAAAAATAGTTGCAAAAGTTGAATTTGGCACCAACCAAATTGCAACTTTTGTCAACAATAGTTGCAAAAGTTGCAAAAGTTGAATTTGGCACCGGCCAAATTGCAACTTTTGTTAACAATAGTTGCAAAAGTTGAATTTGGCACCGGCCAAATTAAATGCAAGGATGAAAAATGGCACATTTCATCCCTATAAATAGCAAGCTCTCCATCATCTTTAAACACACCAAAAAGGAGAGAAAAAATTTTTATAGAGAGCAAGTTATTCCTTAGACTGTAAGAAAATAAACGGGGTTAAGAAAAATAGAGTGTGAGGGATATTGTAGTGAGGTGGGAAAAAAAATCAAAAGAGTGTTTTTCTTTTTGAGTGTGTAGTGGTCTTTGGAGTATTTATACTCGTGACTACAAAGGAAAATTCCTTACTATAGTGATATCAAGCCTAACTCTTCTTGGCCGGTTTTTTCCTTTATTCAAGGGTTTCCACGTAAAACCTTGCAAGTCATTATTCTTCATTTTATTCTTGCCGATTTAACCATAAGTTAGTGTTCGGCGTTTATCTCATTACCGTGAATATTATTTTTATGGTCTAGTTTATTCCCAATAAGTGGTATTAGAGCCAAGGTTCTGTTCGAGTATGCTCTGTGGTTGCAAAGGTCACAACTTCCACATCGAAAAGAATTACTTTGGTCTCCGAATAAATAGTATTTGTATTTGTATAAAATGGAAGCCAACACTAGTAGAATGGTTACTTTGAGTGGCATAAATTATGCCATTTGGAAGGGCAAATGGAAGATTTGCTTTATGTCAAGAATTTTCATCAACTCCGTCTTTGCTACTAAAAGCTCGATAATAAATCGGAAGAAGAGTGGAATTTGTTGCATCGGCAGTTTTGCGGCTTTATTAGACAATGGGTTGACGATAATGTGTTGAACCATATTTCGGGGAGACACGTGCTCGGACCATGGGAGCATCTTGAAAAGTTTGTATGCTCGGAAAACCGGTAACAACAAGATGTTTTTGATAAAGCAAATGTTGGGTTTAAAATACCACGATGGTTCCGAAAAATACCACGATGGTTCCGCAATGACAGATCATCTGAATATTTTTCAGGGGATCATGAACCAGTTATCTGCTATGGGCATTAATTTTGATGAAGAAATTCAAGGCTTGTTTCTACTTGGTTCCCTACCAAATTCTTGGGAAATTATTAGAACTTCATTATCAAATTCTCGTTCGTGATGAAAGTGATCTCTACGGATCTTGCCAAGAGCGATTTTTTAAACGAAGAAATGAGAAGAAAATCTCAAGTTCCTCCTCATCGATGCGGTGACCGACCCAAGTGAAAGAGGCAAGAATCGTGGTTCTCAAAATAGAGAACATCATAGTTAAACCAAAGCGTACTTAAAGATATTGAGTGCTATCGTTGCGAGAAAAAAAGGAACACAAAGAAGTTCTGCCGGATTTTGAAAAAGGAGAATAGAGATAAGGAGGAAAAGAAAGAAGATGAAAATCGTGTGGCCACCGTCACTACAGAAGATCTTGTTATCGCTTTGATGCAGATCTCGATAAATATTGTTCTGCGATGAGTCAAGCCGGGTTGTGACGATGCGGGTGCCGCATCTCATGTGACATCAAGGAAGGAATTTTTCTCATCCTATACTCCGGTGACTTTGGAACTTTAGGTATGGGTAATGAAGATCGTATCTAGGGTGGCTGGTGTTGGAACGATTTGTCCGGAAACTAGTATTGGAACTAAACTAGTTTTAAACAATGTAAAGCATGCTCCAATGTTCGTTTGCACTTGATCTCGTTGGTGTTTTGGATGACGAGGGATATGTCGCATCAATGGTGGCTTTGGAAAGTGAAGCTACTAAAGGTTCCATGATTGTGGCTCGTGGCGAAAAGCGTCGTGGTCTATACTAGACTACGGCCTCTACCTGTGTTGATATGGTGAATGCAATTGAGAGCAATAGCTCTTCAACATTATGGCATAAGAGGCTTAGCCACATTAGCGAGAAAGGACTAATGTTCTAGCCCAAAAGAAATTATTGTCAAATTTTGAAAGTGCTAAATTAGAAAAGTGTGAGCATTGCTTGGCTAGAAAACAAAATAGAGTCTCTTTCAAGTCTCATCCTCCTTCAAGAAAGACGAGTTGCTTGGTTAGTGCATTCCGCATTTATGTGGTCCAATGAAGACAAGGACTTTGGGTGGTGCACTTTACTTCACTACCTTTATTGATGATTGCTCAAGGAAACTTTGGTCTTACGTCTTAAAGACTAAAGACCAGTGTTGGGTGTCTTTAGCGGTTTCGGTGCCTCGCTGAAAGAGAAAGGAAAAAAGTCGAAGTGTATTCGTACCGATAACGGTAGTGAATATTGTGGACCGTTTGACGAATCGCAAGCAGTGCCAGGTATCGTATACCGTAAGACTCTCCTAAGACTCTCACCTTAATGGTTTTGGGCAGGATGAGCATCAGACCTTGATGGAAAGAGTTAGATGTTTGCTTTCCGAAGCAAAGTTGCCGAATTCCTTTTGGGGTGAGGCATTGTTGACCGCCGCACATGTTATTAATCTATCCTCGCGGTTTCTTTGCAAAGTGATGTTCCAAACAGAGTTTGGTATGGAAAAGATGTTTCCTATGACCACTTGAAAGTGTTTGGTTGCAAAGCTTTTGTATATGTGCCTAAAGATGAAGGTCAAAATTAGCCGCCAAGACAAGGATGCATCTTCATTGGTTATGGCCTTGATAAGTTTGGTTACAGTGCTATATGATCCAATTGAAAGAAGGTTCGTGAGAAGTCGTGATGTTATCTTCGTGGAGGATCAAACCATTAAAGATATTAACAAAGCGGAGAAAATAAAATCTTCAAGTTCTGAAGGTTTAGTTAATCTTAATCAAGTCCCTCATACAAATGTTGATGACGTTGGTGGGCTCGATGCGATGGTGATGCCCGTAATCATGTTCGTATCGCATGTTGATGATGATAATGATGCTATTGATGAGGTAGATGCTCCTACTCACGAAGTCGTGGATGACTCGAGATATTCCACTTAGAAGGTTCTACTAGACAAGCATATTCCTTCTTCCCGTTATTCACCTAATGAGTATGTATTACTCACTAATGGGGAGAAACCGAATGTTATGAGGAGGCCATGGAAGATGAGCACAAGGATCAATGGATTGAAGCCATGCAAGATGAGATGAAATCTCTACGAGAACCATACTTATGAGTTGGTGAAATTGCCTAAGGGCATGAGAGCTTTGAAGAACAAGTGGGTGTTCAAAGTTAAAGCCGAAGAACACAGCTTGAAGCCCATATACAAAGCTAGATTAGTTGTTAATGGATTTGGTCAAAGGAAAGGTATTGACTTTGACGAAATATTTTCTCCTGTCGTGAAAATGTCCTCCATTCGGACAGTTCTTGGTTTGACTGCTAGTCTTGATTTGGAGATTGAGCAGATGGATGTAAAGACTGCTTTTCTTCACGGTGACTTAGAAGAGGAGATTTATATGGAACAACCTGAGGGCTTCAAGGCAAAAGGTAAAGCAAATCTTGTATGCAAACTTAAGAAGAGTCTATATGGATTGAAGCAAGCTCCCGCACGGTGGTACAAGAAGTTTGAATGCGTTATGGGGAGCAAGGCTACAAGAAGACTTCTTCGAGATCACTTTGTGTGTTTGTACAAAGATTCTCTGATGATGACTTTATCATCCTTCTACTATATGTGGATGATATGTTGATTGTAGGCGGGAATGCTTCCAAGATTAATGAGTTGAAGAAACAGTTGAGTAAGTCTTTTGCAATGAAAGACTTGGGTCATACTAAGCGAGATTTTGGGCATGAGAATTACTCGTTTGAGAGATGAAAAGAAGCTTTATTTGTCGCGAAAAAGTACATAGAACGTGTCTTGGAGCGTTTGATATGAAGAGTGTTAAGTGGGTTAGCACACCTCTTCCTGGTCATCTGAAACTTAGCAAAGAAATGTGTCCTACAACAACGGAGGAAAAAGAGAGAATGGCCAAGATTCTTTATTCCTCTGCCGTCGGAAGTTTGATGTATGCAATGGTATGCACTCGACCAGATATTGCTCATGCAGTCGGTATTGTTAGCAGATTTCTCGAAAATCTAAGGAAAGAGCATTGGGAAGCTGTGAAGTGGATACTCAGGTATCTAAGAGTAAGCTTAGATGAATGCTTGTGTTTTGGAGGATCAAATCCAATTTTGAAGGGCTATACAGATTCTGATATGGCAGGTGACCACGATAACAGAAAATCCACTACTGGATATCGTTTACTTTTCGGGGGAGCTATATCATGGCGATCGAAGTTGCGAAGTGTGTGTCATCTACGGTGAAGCGGAGTATATTGCGGTATCTTGAAGGCCGGCAAAGAGATGATATGGCTCGAGATTCCTTCAAGAACTTGGATAGCAGCAAATGGAGTATGTTATCTATTGTGACAGTCAGAGTGCAATAGACTTGAGCAAGAACTCCATGTACCATGCGAGAACAAAGCACATCGACGTCAGATATCATTGGATTCGTGATCAGGTAGAGAACGAATTGTTCCGAGTCAAGAAGATTCACACGAGTGAAAATCCTGCCCGATATGTTAACCAAGGTGATTCCCAGAGACAAGTTCGAATTGTGCAAAGAACTTGTCAGCATTAACTCTATCTGAGAAGACGGAGATGCCTCCTTCAGTTGAATGGGTCTGGAGGGAGAGATTTGTGGGGTCCATCCCCATGATTGCAAAGAAAGAATTTGGCAAGTTTTGTCAAAAATAGTTGCAAAAGTTGAATTTGGCACAAGCCAATTTGGCACCGGCCAAATTAAATGCAAGGATGAAAAATGGCACATTTCATCCCTATAAATAGCAAGCTCTCCATTATCTTTAAACACACCAAAAAGGAGAGAAAAAAAAATTATAGAGAGCAAGTTATTCCTTAGACTGTAAGAAAATAGTCTGTGAAGAAAAATAGAGTGTGAGGGATATTGTAGTGAGGTGGGAAAAAAATCAAAAGAGTGTTTTTCTTTTTGAGTGTGTAGTGGTCTTTGGAGTATTTATACTCGTGACTACACAGTGTAAAATTCCTTACTATAGTGATATCAACTGCTCCTCTTGGCCGTGGTTTTTTCCCTTATTCAGAAGGGTTTCCACATAAAACCTTGGTGTCGTTATTGCTGCATTTTATTCTTGCTGATTTAACCATAAGTTAGTGTTCCGCGTTTATCTCTAATACCGTGAATATTATTTTTGCGGGTCTAGTTTATTCCCAACAGGAGGCTATACGCATAAAAGCACTGTTGGTGTGTAGTCTCACCACCATTATTTTACTTCGCGAAATAAAATTTAAAATACAGTAGTATACATTTGCGACATGTTCATACAAGAAAATTAATAATACTCCCTCCGTTTCATAACAAGTGGTGCTTTTACCTTTTCATTTTATTTCAAAATAAGTGATGTTTCACAAATTTAAGAATATATTGATTTCTTTCTTCCAATTTTACCCTTACTTAAATATAGAGTTTTACTTAACCAAAAAAATCATTAAAGTTAACCCAAAAAATCATTAAAGAACATACTTCTTTTTCAAGGTGTTTGATTAAGGGTAAGTTAGTAAAAATACTTCTTACTTTCTAGGAGTGAGTAATTTTCTTAAGGGATGTGCCCAAGTTAAAAACACCACTTATTATGAAACGGAGGGAGTACTTTAATAGTATCTGCATTCACTAAGCTTAAACTTCTCAAATAGATCAATAAGGGTGATACATAGTAATGTGGGATTAAATAATGCTAAGAAAAAATGAGATTCTTACCAAGAGGATAGCTTTCAATGAATCCCTTTGAAGAGGAAAGCCAGTTTCCTTTCCATTTTGAATTTCTAGCAAAACGTCCACGAAGTCTTCAGCTTCACCTGCGCGGTATTTTCTTTTCTCGTTCCTAATAATGTGTTCTTCAATCACACTCTCTAAAAATGTATCCAACTTTTTAGCTACTTTCTCCACTTTGGTGTCCAAACCAGTGATTTTATTGATCCATTTAAGCCACGGAATATAATCCCCAACGTTAAAACGACCTACAAGTTCAACAAATTCTGCTAGGATGGCCTGTGCATCTATTCCACTTTCCCTTTCATTATATGTCCTCCCAAAGGCCACTCGGCTAATTATGTTATTAGTGAGAGCACATAAATGATCTCCCAAATATATTATTGAACTCGAAGAATCACAACCTTGCCTGATTTTTGCAATCATATTCGTTGTTTCATCTTCTCTGACACCACGAAAAGATTGCACTCTGTTACTGCTGAGAAGGTTAAGCACCATAATACTTCTAACTTGCCTCCAATATTCACCAAATGGACTAAAGGCCACGTCCTTGGAGCGATAAAAGAGTCTATCAACGATGCTGGATTTAGGTCTGCTTGCCCAGATGAGATCATGAGTTTTCATAATATCACGAGCAGCCTCAACAGAGGAAGCAATGAGCATTGGCTTACTTCCTAAGTGAAGTAGCATGACTGGACCATGTTTTTCTGAAAGCTTATGGAGAGAACGGTGAGGATGTGACCCAAGTTGATGCAAATTTCCTATAATTGGAAGCTTTCTTGGGGATGGTGGTAACTTTTTTTGGACGTTTGAGGTAGTAAAGAACCACTGATGAAGGAAGAAAATGAAAACAAGTAGAGGAATTAGAAGAGAATACCATGGAAGATCCATATTTTTGTATAGTGAGTACTTAGATACAATGAAATCAAGATTTGGATTGGCTTCAAATTAGTACTAACATTTATACTAGTTAACCAAATTATTGATCCCACTGTATAGATGCCAAGTTTCAAGTCTGCTCCATGAATACTTTGTTTTTAAACATAACAAAATTGTACGACGAGCTTTTTTTTACCATATTATATTATATTTCATGATTACGATCAAATAGATCACTCATTTTTTATTGTTTCAGAGCTTCAACATATCTAATAAAAGATTTTTATGATTTCGACAAGTTTCATAAAACATTTATATAGTGATATGAACCACTTAAAGAACTCCCGTGGTGATGATTGATGAGAGGTTTGATATAGACTCCTACCTTGTTTATTAATAGGCAAAAAAAAAAAAAAAAAAAAGGAGGGGCCCTGTTGACACCCAATTTTGTCCCTCCTTTATTTAATTTAATCGGGTTTCTAAATTTACTGACAAGTTAAATACTTTATTATTTTTTATTACTACTACTACTAGTATCACTAATTTTATTTTTTAACATTATGAGCATTACTTTATCACAAATTTTAAACGGTTAGTCATCGTTTCATTTTCGGGGTCGAACCCGCCAAATTAATTACAAGACAACACTTTGTTAAATTCTTATTTTTTCACATATTAACCATTAAGTGTCTTCACATAGTATATGTTGTACTAGTTATTAAATTAGAAGCCCAGAAATAATTAAATAGAGGAGGAAGGATCCACAATTTTCAGTCTAATTCGGATTTCATCCAGCCCACACTTTAATTAATTAAACTAGCCCACATTATTCTCCTACCCAAATAATCAACCCACATTTTAATACCCAGCCCATATTTCTTACAATATTTCAGACCAGCCCAATTCCTACACCACCTACCCGACCCAATCCAGCCCACATATTCACCCGACCCGGCCCATTTTATTTTCCTAAAAACCTAAACCCTATCTCTCCTCTCTTTCTTTCTCCTCTTTCAGCCGCCTCCCTTCTCTCTCTCTATCCTACTCTCCTTTCTCTCTCTCTACGCTCCCTCCACTCACCTCTCACGCTCTCTCCCACTCTCCCACGCTCCTCTCCACTCACCGCTGTCCCCCACGCCTGTCCCCCGCTACTTCGTCTCTCTCTCATACGCTCCTCTCTCTCCTCACTCTATAAAGGTACAAGAATTGATTCAGTGTTGAGGGGGATTTTCAGATTTTAGGAATAGGATTCAGTGTTTTAGGGACACCCACCATCTTCCAACCCTGATTTTTTTTTTTCTTTTACGGTGAACTTTATGGGATATTACTATAAATCACTATATTTTCATACAATCGGAATTTTGGGGTTTAATCGGTATACCCTCTGTTCGTCGTGTTCGAGTAGATTCGAGGCCGTCTACACCCACTTCACTGCACCTACGAAAGGTCGGTAAACCCTTTTCCTTTTCTTTATTTTTTTGGTATTCTGGTTTGTTTAGTTTAATTTATGTTCATGTGTTAGTTAACAGCTATGTTGGTGTTCGTTTAGTTCAGTCGAATTTAGTCTTAGTTAATATAGCGTAGTATCAATTTAAGCTCAATGTAGTTAATTATGTTCTCCAAGTTAATTTTATCCAGTTTGAACAGAGTAATTAATCAAGTTGTAATTTTGTCTAGTCGATGATGTTTGTTAGCTTATTTGCTGGCTATGTTAGTTTAAATAACGTTTATGTGTTGATGTTCTGATTTATAATAATCAAGGATTGTGTTCATTGGGTCTGAATTATTATATTGCCGTTCCCTTTAAACCTCTGGTGTATGACCTGATCTTGATTAGTGCTGATCTTATATAGCTTTGTGCTTTGACATCATGAGTAGTATATAAATGGATGTGTATCTTTGAAGCATTGCCTGTATTTGTCTAATGTGTAAGTTTGGCAACTTTGTCTAGACATCTTGATACCTTTGGGTCTAATTTCGTGTTTTTCAAGATATGTATGTAGTACGAGAGCGGTTGGTGATTACTTTTCTGTGTCTGTCCATGTCTATCTAGTCGTTAGTTAAATCTGCTGTTTGGTTGCCCATGGATGTATTGTGAATGTTCTATTAGCATACTAATCACAATTTACTATACAAGCATGTTTAGATCAATGCCAAAGTCACATATGTCCTAAATGGTTCGGAGATGAAGTAGCTTAGACCAACATGATATTCTCTAAGATACCTGTTGTATGGCTATTAGATTGATGAAGTTTAATTGGTTACATGAATGTATTGAACACAATTTCAGCACTGTGTACATGAAACTTGGTGTGTCTGCCTCAAATTATATCAAATTCACAATGATTGGTAACTTATTTATGTCTTAGGTGTGATTAACCCTCCTTGGCTGCATATCCATGCTGCCCTGTGCTACTGTTTTCTTCTGATTTTTCTTTGCATAACGTTCTTGCTCCTTTGTGATTTGTTTTCTTGTATGCTTCTTACCTTAATTAAAACACTCTATATGGCTGTTCTGTGCAATTATATGGCCCCATGTCATTTCATCTTGCTTAGTATTGTGATCTGCTTTTGATCATGCATCCTATGTTTAGAAATTTTCTCCAACTGTTCTTCTTCTCTTCTGCTTCTCGGAACAGAAGCTGTTCAACCTTCTGCCCAGTTTCTCCTGATTGTAGTTGTTTACTTCCCTCTTCTCTTTGTTTTCTCTGCTGCACTCTTCTGCCATATGATTAGTTCAAGTATTACACTAGTTCATTATTGAATGATTCTTGAATACTTTAAGTCCAAAATAAATGGCAAAGTGAAAGTTTAAACTGGATTATGTGGAATCCCTACATGTAAACTAAACTTGAAATAGCATTGAAAAGCTTCAACATGACTATTTGAACCTACTTCTGTTTGATTAGGCCCAGAAGCTGTTTTGAATTGCTCTGCATGAAGCTAACATATTTTAGCCTATCAATGAACACTGTTATCTGCCTTCATGTTCGATCATGAGTTTGGTCAAATGTAGCTAAGGTTTTAATCTCAAAGGGCATAATTTTGCCAAACAAGTATTCGTATACTGTTTTGAGTTTCTCTATGTGATCATGAACATCAAACCTTCTCTTTGTTCTGTTCTACTCCTCAGACTCTGCATTATTGATTATGGTTTACTACCCTCTCTGTTCTAAACATGTCCTCATATACCATTGAATGAATTTGCATAACCCCTCCCTTTCAAACATGCTGTAACTTGCCATGCTGTCCCTGTTTGGTTACACTTACGCCCCAGATACTCATGTTGACTCACCTTAGCATATTCCCTCTCTGATTTTCTGTTTGGGGTATGGTATACCTCGAAGTATACATAGTATATGAACCTTAATATACACCAAGTGTATACAAGGGTCGCGTATCAGTGTCTACCTCTCAGGTATATCAGGATACTCGAATACGCGCATATATCAACCTTTATGTATATTTGAATTTTGCACACGTCCAATGCATAATAGATGTTATACGGTTTGATTCAGTTGTGTTTGGTCGTTGCTTTATTTATACACAGTAAGTGTGTGGTGGCTGAATGGTGTATACATGAGATATACTTAAAATATACATAGAATATACAATCTGTTTAATTGGTTTTGAGTTTATATCTCGTATGTTTAACCTTGTTTATTGATTATATACTAATCCTTTTCTTTTCATTTTTTTTTTATGCATGACATCTCGCATACGAGTCCGAGGATTCGTCATCTCCCGCATTCAATGTTGGGCTAAAAGCCCAACGTAATTTCTCTATCGAGTCAGCCCATCAGTAACAGCCCGCAGCAGCCCACAAAATTACCGGCTCAAAGCCCAGACGGTAGTCGAAGATAAGTTCAAGAAACTGATCGAGCCCAACTTATCCACTTAGCTATTTTTATGTTTGTGTGCATTTTATGTGTATTATATGACTAACATTTTTTTAGTGTTTGTTTGTTAGCTTAGGTAGACCTTGATGACATAAAGGGTTTAGTTAGTAATGGGTAGTTAAACCATCAATTAACTCAACAAGCTTTATTTTTTTCTTTTTACGTCAAAGTGATTTATAATACTTATAATATTTACTCCTGGAACAATTGATTTTTTTTCAAGTAGCAAGACTATATGTTTTAAAGCTAAAAGAATCAATATTTACTCCTACTATCTTGGAACACTCGAAATACAATATTTGTTAAAACATTAGTATAAATCTTGCAATAACTTTACAAATACAATTTAATTTGCCAATCGGCATAACTCACTTTCCAAATACATATAAACATTAAACATTCCGTTTCTTTTAGTTTATTTATACTAAACTCTTTTCATGCAATCACTACTTTTCTACAAGTTTTACTTTAAACAACATTCTACTTCTATCTAAAATTTTAGCAATACTTTCAAGACATTTTCTTAAGTATTTAAAATACTATATTTACACTTAGCCTAACTAATCATAAGTCCGGTCGGTTAACCATTGTTAATGGGTCTTAAAGGGTGCCTAATACCTTCCCTTTAGACTAATTGAACCCTTACCTAGAATCTTAAGTTTCGCAGACCTTAAACAAAGCTAACTTTATAAAATAACTTTAATCAACTTTAGGTGCCCTAATTCACCGTAAAAAATTAGGTGGCGACTCTTAACTTTAAATAACCCCGGAATTACTCGGGATGTTATAAACTATTTTGACCCCGGTTAAAATAGGGTATGACAGGCACAAAGAACCAAATTAAACCTCCCTGGAAAAACAGAATAATCTTATCTTTAAATATGCATAGCACATTACGCAAAATCCCCGTAAGATTTGCTCCACTAATCTGCTAAATGTGCTAAGCATCCCAAAACAGATTACTCACTATATAAATTTAAACCAGCAAAGAAATTAACAAGGAAGCAAGAAGATATACAAACAGAAATAAACAGAGCATCAGCCTTGTCAAGAATAGGCAGCAACTAACGCCAATTTATCACTTCATCACAAGAGAATAGAAACCGAAAGCCTGCTTGGGTAGATTAATACCATCAAAAGCCATGGGATCTTGTACCTCATGGCTCCATTTGACAAGAGTATCGTTAACATTAACAGTGTCCGATAATAACGATCACATCCCAAACCTTTGAGAGAAACCCATGATTAAATGACCTCTATGATTCCTTTAAATGCTCCCGGCACAAATCAAGTTATTGTCTTGTTTGCTATCGTCAGTTTTAAGCTTGACCCAACCAAACGTCATCTTAATCCAACAGACATGAATACAAATGATCTTAACCTTTAGAGCCATTAAACTGTCACAAATCACTGGCCAAGGAACATGCCCCTCAAAGGACAAATTATGTTTAAATGAGACAGAAAATGGAATTGAACTCTAGCAAAGGAAATATTAATACCTCTATATCTTGATGCGACTTATCAAGATTTAATTTGGAAATTTGACACCATATGACAAGTTGGCCAACTAAATGACTTTAAAAAGCCCTAGTTTATGAGAGGCATACAACAACCCATGCCCACATTTCAGGCTACAATTTTTTTATCTCATGACCGAAAAAAATATTTCATTAAATTAGCTTTAAATTTTTAAATTTTCCCTCTCTTCAGAAGATTTTATCCTGTTTCTCAAATCTCTCTAGCAGTATACATGAATACTCTATATTACAGACAGACTATTATTGAGTTTTTCATGAATTTCGTTGTTGGGTTGGAATATTAATTGATTTTTCTCGATCAATACGTTGAAGAATTAAAGCTTGGTTTGACCTTTTTTCGATCTATCAATTGGGTGATATTGGGTTTTGTTGGGAACATATTAAGGAGCTTGAATATCTTTTCTGAAAGTGTATGGAAACGATTTGAGGTGGATTTAAGCTGAATCTCAGTTTGAAAACTCGAGGTTGAAGATGACTCCATCTGTATATCCTCCATGGTCCTCAGTATATCAATGTATGTCGCACTGTATATCGGTTTATCTCTTGTATATCATATATATCTCTATATATCCATGAAATCTGTGTGTAATATACAGTGATATACAAGACATACAACGTGATTTACACATGGCGTCCATGAAATTTTTTGTGTGATATACACCAATAAACATGATATGCACATGTCACAAATGCGTTTTTTTTTATCTAATCTTACACTTGAAATAAGTTGAAGTCAGGGGCGGAGCTGCGCTTGCCCGAGGGGTGTCAAGCGACACCCCTTCGCCGGAAAATTACATTGTATAGATAGGTGAAATTTTAATTTTATAGGTATGTATACTATTATTGACACCCCTTAACACAAGTTGAAAGCTTAGCGCAGCGGTTAAGGGGTTGCAAAAAGTCCCTAAGGTCACGTGTTCAAACTTGCATTGCGACAAATCTATATTTTTTGACACCCCTTAATATGATTTCTAGCTCCGCCACTGGTTGAAGTCATTGATAATCTCTACTCACACCTGTTCAATCCAACAAAAGAAGAAAGATGAAAGTCGAAATTTGATTTTTTAATATTTTAACAAGGAAAGATGAAAGTCGAAATTTGATTTTTTTAATATATTAACAAGGTTTCTGTTGTGTCTGAACTATATATTTAACCCAAATTATCGCAACTTTTAGATGAGTTAAATTTGTACGTGTTAAGATACACTATATCATATTTTCATGGACTAGCTTTTTCACCCTTTTATAGAATTCAACGTCTCGGAAGGACATTATACTATACTATACCAAAAGTGGAAAGATCTACATCTAAAATTAAATTACAAAAATATCCGTAGATATTACTCCTTCCGTTTGAATTTGTTTGTCATAATTTTGACTTGGCATGGAGTTTAAGAAGTAAAGAAGACTTTTGAATATTGTGGTCTTAAACTAAAGATATGTAGAATGTACCACAATGTCATTTAATATTGTGGTCTTTAGCATGCCATGTGAAAAGTTGAAATTAAAGAATTGCAAAAAGAGAAAAGAGACATTTAATTTGAAACGGACTAAAAAAAAAATTAAGACAAACCAATTGAAACGGAGGTAGTAACTGATTGTTTTGCCTTTCACATAAAAAAGGAATTTATCTTCTATTCAATTACATTAAGTTTTACTCATTAGAGCAAGCTTTCCACGTTATCCGGGGAGAGTTTGAAACGTCACATTCACTTTTCTCATTTTCCCCTATTTATGTGCATTATTAAGAAAATTGAAAAGTCATTTCATTAGTATTCCTCGTCTTTCTTCCAATAAACAAGTTACTCCAAATTATTGATCCCACTGTATAGATGCCAAGTTTCAAGTCTTCCCCATGAATACTTTGTTTTTAAAAATAATAAAATTGTACGACGAGCTTTTTTGTTACCTTATTATGTTATATTTCGTGATTATGAACAAACAAATCACTCATTTTTTATTGTTTCAGAGCTTCAACATATATAATAAAAGATCTTTATGATTTTGACAAGTTTCATAAAACATTTATATAGTGATATCGACCACTTAAAGAACTCCCGTGGTGATGACTGATGAGGGGTTTGATATAGACTCCTACCTTATTTATTAATAGGCACAAAAAAAAAAAAAAAAAAAAAAAAGAAGGGGCACAAAGAACCAAATTAAACCTCCTTGGAAAAATAGAACAATCTTATCATTAAATATGCATAGCACATTACGCAAAATCCCCGTAAGATTTGCTCCATTAATCTGCTAAATGTGCTAAGCATCCCAATACAGATTACTGGTTGTACAAATTTAAACCGGCAAACAAATTAATAAGGAAGCAAGAAGATATACAAACAGAAATAAACAGAGCATCAGCCTTGTCAAGAATAGGTAGCAACTAAATAGAAACCGAAAGCCTACTTGGATAGATTAATAGCGTCAAAAGCCATGGGAACTTGTGAAGTTGAGAAGATATTCAAGTCAATTTCTACTCAAAAGCGGAAAGAAATAAAAAGGAAACTTTTTTCTTTGTTCGTTTTCGAGTGTTATTGGGATTTAGATCCTTTCTAAGAAAGGATTAGACCTAGTAGTATAAATGCATGTTAGCTAGGATTTATTAAGCAGGACAGAACATAAAACCTAAGAGTATTCAATCTTGTAACTTAATTTTTCCCTTGATATTAATAAAAGTATCGGGAGTTCTCCGTGGACAAGGATCACATCGATCTGAACAGCGTTAATTACTGTGTTTTTATCGTTTCCGCTCTAACAATTGGTACCAGAGCCTACGCTGGTGTCGTGAGATCTAAGAGACGAGGAGACTATGGCATCTATGAAGTTTGAGGTAGCGAATTTTGATGGGCGAAGTAATAACTTCAACATCTGGAAGATCAAGATCATGGCGTTGTTACGGAGAGAAGGATCAGTCTATGCTTTGGACGACTCGTATCCCGAAAATACGAAAGAGGCCGAGAGATAGAAGATTGAAATGGATGCGTTTAGCGCAATTAAATTATCCTTATCAGACAGCGTGTTATTTGAAGTTAGTACCGAGAGTACAGCTGCGAGTCTGTGGAAGAAACTTGAAGATCTCTACCAGAAAAAATCAGTAACAACTAGAATGTTGTTAAGGCAGCATTTACACACCTTCAAGATGAAGACAGGTATAGCTTTACAGGATCATCTTGATGCTTTTAAAAGTTTGGCTATGGATCTTACTCATGCTGATATGACTACAAGAAAAATGGTCATTAGCGACGGGAAATGTGGTCCCTAAAAGTCCATTTCTGGTCCCTTAAATCTAATAGCGACCAGATTTTTCCATCCCTATAGGCTCCGCCGCTAGAAGTAAACAGCGACGAGATTTATCAACTGGTCCCTAAATACTTCTAGGGGACGGGAAAAATTCTGGTCCCTAAAATGCTTTTAGGGACCAATTATCCGGTCACTCTATCCAAGATCAGTAGCAACGTGAGGCGTTATATATGGTCCCCATTATTCTTTTGCGACCAGCTTTCCGGTCCTTAAAGTTTGTTAAGGACAGCATAATTTGGTAATCCAACGTGTTCGATGGGACTATAATTTGAGATCCTAATTTTTTCCCCGTCACAATTTTTTACAATGGTACACAGTTGGCAATATAGAAAATCAAATGCATATAAAGAGATTTTGGATTAAAATCCCATTAGCAAAAACTATGTTATAACAATATAAGTCATTGTATGTATTGTTTACACCACTCAAGAAATCTAACATCTATAGCAAAAGAGATATTAACTGTTCACCTAACACTAGCAAAATGATAAAAACTTGTCAACTTCTATCTAAGTCTTCTTTTCTGCATCTTTGACAACTCTTCATTTCCTGCAAAGGATATAAGATATAATCTTTTAGTAGAAAATTGTTAAAATAATTTTTGTAAGTTTACATCTAACAGTAATCTAAGCATTCACCTGTCACATTCTATTGAGTGCAACTAATACCCTTAAAAAATCAAAACATCAATGTAGGAGCTGCAAGAATACACAAAAAGTTAGAATAGCAAACAATGACTAGAATTTATATTCTGGCGAAACAAAATTAGATTTATTAATGAACAAATTGAATACAGACTATATTGAAAATCAGATTTATCTTTTTGCAACGAACCACAATGATATATTAAACTTGAACCCAAAGAAGTCTTAAACAGTAGAAAATAAAAATTCTCACAAATTGTACAAATATATGATAGCATGATATAACCATTCAAATCAAAGTTAATTCCTCAAATGGTCATCGAACTTGCAGTATTTTCGTATAAAAGTAACTAAACTATTTTTGTGACTATAAAGTCACACAACTTATAAATGTTCTCTCAAAAAATAGCTATGAACGAAAACCAACTAAATCTCTCCGGTAAACTACATAAACAGGCAACATGTTAGCTCAAACTACTTCACAAGAATGTACAAAGCTGTATAAACTTTAATCAAGAGGGTTCTTGTCATGGGAGAAGAAGGTGGTTCACATGGTATAGTATTTAGCAAGCAAACAAAGGTTGTATACAGAAGAAGTAGAAATTAAATTAAATCATTTCCTTTATTAACAGTGAGTTTCAATTAGACATTGTAAAAGGAAGTCCTAAGAAAAAAAAAAATCACTCCGCTTTTGAAATTAGAATTAAATTATCTTTCTTTATATGCACTTTCTATCACATTCAGTCAAGGCTTTCTCCAGAACAAATGCAAAATGAACAAAGGCGGAATTAGGTAAACACCCTCCTATGTCCATGTTCTCAATTCTTGCTGGTTTAATCTGTTCTGCCTTATGTACATTAACTTGAATCTTATATTCACAAATTCACAGAAACATGTCACTGTCATATTCTTCCATTTATAATTATACAACATGGAATATAAAAGATACTTTAAGGTCAAAACTGAGAGGCCGAACATGAATTTTATGTGAAGCTTGATAAGTACCTTCAGGATCATCTACCACAAGCATTTGAAAGAGTGTCTAACTGCCGCTTTAGAAACTTTAAAACCTACAACATCACACATTAGTGACCAACATCCATGAATCCAAAATCTATACATATCCTGAATTTAAGAGAACAACAATATTCAACGAATTGCATATGGTCCTATTGCCTCATTTAATACTAATAGAGGTTATTTGTTACTTTATCATCTCAAGATAAACACCAAAAACACTTCCACTGGATATATCATATGCTACTTCAACTCAAGAAAAATATTTCATCTTAAAACTAAGGAAAGAGTGAGCATACCACCTATACGAACAAGGAGCATAGACCCACTTACATTGGTTTACATTATGAAAGCAAATGCCATAAGTGGTTGCTCCTCGTACAAGAAACAGAGTAGTGAGCTCGATAACTTACTTTAGGTTTTTACGAGACTCAAAGGTTGTCCTTCCCTGACCAAGCACTACTTCAATCTCTGACTGTGCTTTCTTCATTTTGACCAGATTTTTCAGGATATTTACCAAAGTGTCATTAGCCACAATCCTCATGGTCCACTTTGAAGGAATTTGGCGTAACAAATATCGAGCAATCAACGTCGTCATCATGTCATCTCTTAACTGTCCAAAGAAGTACGTAACAGGGTTCAGATTGATCTGTGCAATTAACTACTTACACACCATGAACTTTGGTCCATGAAAAAGATCCCATGAATACCCTCGTGCATCTCTATTATGTTATTTAGGAATCAGTCCTACTTGTATAAATAAAACATACATAAAATTTGGTGATTTTGATAGTTTTCTCTCACTTTATGGCGGTAAAAGTTTACAGAAAAAGGAACACGATATTTTACCTGAATATCATCAACATCAATGCACCTCATATATACTAACAACCGCAAGAGACTTGCATCCTGCAAACTTCAAAAGTTACAATGCCAAGACTTGTTGGTCTGGATTTTGCAATGGTCTGTAACATTATATACACTTTGCATACCAGCCAAAAATAAGAGGAAAAGGTTAATTAGAAGAAGAGGAAAATAAGCAAAAAAAAAAAACTTATTATTTAAATAGTCCCTTTGCTGTAGTTTCTCAACATCCGTTTCCTGCAGTAAAGACAAAGTATAACAAGAATTTAACTAAAGTGCAGTAAAGACAATGCGACAACAAAAGCTAAGGAACAAGCTGTAGTATAACTCTTTAACTTCATAAATATATGCAAAGGTTCTCTGTCTTTTTCTTCTCAAGGTAAATCATTTCACATCTATAGCAACATAAAGTAGAAAACTATTCCAATCTTTGTGAAAATTTCCACTAATGTTGCATTTTATGAAAAATAAGGTCTTCACCTCACAAGCACATTTAAGAAAGAAAATCTCAGACAAACTAAACATCCCACTCAGCCAGTTTCCTTGTCATTTATGTGCTTGCTAGCTGATTGATCCCAAAAATAGTCTCTCATCCCAACAAAGTTTAGTGAAAATAGGGTTTTTTTAACCAAAATTGCACAATTAAAATCATTTGATGGGTATAAACAAGATCCCCATATTAAAAAACAGAACCGACAAGTTGTCAAGTTTTACAAACCATATAACCTAAATTATTTTAGCCCGAACTGTCATTCTTGAATTGTCGCCATGTAAGTAAACATAAACTCAAAATTAGAAGAACAAATGAAAGGAATAGCTTAGCACATGAGCATCTACAGTTGAAATAAAAAGTTTAGATGCATACCTAAGAAACCAAGGGTGTTTGCAAAAACAAACACCCAAAATTAAAAGAAACAGGTAAAGCATTCATCTGTTGACAAGATGAAAAGAAATCAGCCAAAGAAACACCCAAAATGAGAAACGACAAAAAGATCAAAAGAATCCCACATGTATATAGAAGCAGCGACTACAAAAGCCCCGCAGTAGGAGAGAAGAAACACATAAGGTGCACAAAGGGAAAATCAAAACAACAATAGAATAAAGAGATCGGAGGTGCCAACGATCGAGAAATATAGTAGTAGCAAGAATATATTACCTGGGAGATGAACTGGTAGGTCTTGAGGAACAAGGGTTTAGGATCTAGTCCCCAAAATGGTGAACGAAATATTAGAATGTCAATAGGGCTCTTATTTCTTTAATTTTTAAGTGTTTTATTTTTTATATTTTCCTGATTTGTTTAAGTGGCCCTTTTGTCCCCGCTCAAGTAGGGTTTTCAGGGACCAGATATACATCTCTTTTGAGACCAGAGTTAGTCTCTTCGCTAGTCGTACGCGTATTAGAGACCAGAAAATAATCTCGTCTATATACCTATACCTTTAAGGACCAGATTTTTAACTCTTCGTTAACTGTTGGTCGCAAATAGTCCTTTTTCTTGTAGATATATATTAAAGTGGGAGATGAAGAACTAGCATGCACTCTAGTGTTTTCATTATCACCGGCGTACAAAGGCGTAGTTAATTCAATGATATACAGTAAGGAGGTGGTCACGTTACAGATGGTAAGACATGCATTGAATTCGGATGAATTAAGAAACCATATTAACAATGGTGAGAAAGAGGACCATCACTACAAGAAAGTATAGAAATGACAACAAAAAATTTAATATTTGGCAACAACTTAGTATTATTATTGGCAAATGAACTTTTTTGTTGCCAAACAATTTAATTTTATTGTCATAGTATTGATTATTGTTGCAAAAAGTACTTTTGGCTGTAAAAAAAAAGTTGTTGTATTTCATTGCAATAACAGCTATTGGGAAAAGTTTATGCAACAATTTTTTTTCTTTCGTTGACAGAAGTACTTTTTGCAACAATAACCAATCTATGGCAACAAAAAAAAAAATTGTTGCCAAATATTCTTTTTCTTGTAGTGCATGTTGAGGGTTTGACAGTTAGAGGTCGCTCAAGCCAAAGAGGGAGAGACAAATCAGTAGCTAGGTCAAAGTCGAGAAAAAGGGGGAGTAGGAAGGATCTTTGAATGTTGGGGTTGTCATCAAAAGGGTCACTTTGAGAGGGATTGCCCGAATAAGAAGATTGATAAATACAACCAGTGCATCTACGGTTCAGGTAGCTCTGACCTCTAGAGAAGATTATGTGCTAAGCGCCCGACGGATGACATTATTACACACAAGTGGATTTTAGATTCAAATTTTGTACCTTTCACACGTGCTTCAAAAAAGATTGGTTTACTAGCTTCTGAGCGGTGTGAGTGGACTGTACTTATGGGTAACGATGCACTATGTGAAATAGCATGCATTGGTTCGCCCGTATACGGTGTCATGACGGCATTATAAGAACATTGTCTAATGTTCGACATGTTCCTGATATGAAAAAGAATCTGATCTCTCTTGGTACTCTTGATAAGCTCAGATATAAGCATGCGGGTGAAGGTGGAATCTGCAAGGTGACCAAAGGTTCTCTGGTCATGTTAAAGGCCAAACTGGAGAGTGGCCTTTATGTACTTATGGGTAGCACCATTTTAGGTACTGCGAATGCTGCAACCTCACAGTTATCAGATAATGACAAGGCTAAGATGTGGCATATAGATTAGGTCACATGAGCGAGAGGTTGTTGGCAATTTTGAGTAACCGAAACCTTTTGAAAGGTGAGAAGATTAGTACACTTGATTTTTGTAAGTATTGTGTCCTTGGAAAGCAGAAACATGTCAGCTTTAGCACGGCAAGCACAAAACCGAAGGGGTACTTGACTACGGGGTCTATCTCAAAAGCGGAAAGAAATAAAAGGAAACTTTTTTCTTTGTTGATTTTCGAGTGTTATTGGGATTTAGATCTTTTCTAGGAAAGGATTAGACCTAGTAGTATAAATACATGCTAGCTAGGATTTATTAAGCAGGAGAGAACATAGAACCTAAGAGTATTCAATCTTGTAGCTTACTTTCTCTCTTTTTGTTAAAACAGTGCCGACTGTTCTCCGTGGACTAGGATCACATCGATCCGAACCACGTTAATTACTGTGTTTTTATCGTTTTCGCGCTAACAGATCTTGTACCTGATGGCTCCATTTGACAAGAATATTGTTAACATTAACAGTGTCCAATAATAACGATCGCATCCCAAACCTTTGAGAGAAACCCATGATCAATTGACCTCTATGATTCCTTAAAATGCCCAAC